>NC_083597.1:6919563-7226881 GCF_020882245.1 Rhopalosiphum padi
CATTTGAATCGGCTCCGGACGGAAGTGGCGACAACAACGTACCGAACATATTTTATTAAATTGTTTCGATAAACAACAATACGACATTTGTTTAGAACAATGGCACAATGCATCAACAAACAATGTTCGGAACGCGATTTGTTTGCACGGGAACGTACCTTATTTGGGTCGTTCGAGGCGGGTCCAGGCCCTGTGCGTTTGGCACAACAGCCCAGTGCAAACACACGGCCGCCCAATCGTGTTGTCATTCGCACAAACACCGAAACACATAATAATAATAATAATAACAATAATAATATTATGACGTCAGGGCAAAGGTGAAAGTCAACAGTGTGGGCGTCGTGCGGCTAACCGTTCATTAGCCATTACCTACTCGTGGCCGCGGACAAATTACCATCGGAGAGTCCCGTGTGTGCGTTTGTACGGAATGCGTTCGTTTAATAATAACATGCGATACACCCGTATAATACGCATGCAAATGTGAGCATAATAATAATATTAATATTATTACCATTATTATTATTATTATTATTATAAGCATTTACCTACACGCGTGTCGCGCAGTCCGCAGACGCCGCGTTAGCGTCCTATACAAGGCCGTAGCCAGAAAAACATTTTTGGGGGGGAGGGTTTAGAGTATAAATATGTTATACATATTATACAAGTTTTAAATATAATAGACATTTAAACCTATTCAATCTTATTTCAAGAAAAAATTTCGGGGGTGTCTGAACCCTGAACACCTCCTCCTGGCTACGCCCTTGGTCCTATAAGAAAAACTTAGGCGTGTGCGCGCCGTACCTAATTATAATACTAATACTAATATTATCGTTGTCTGAGTAATTATTATGTGTCATGGCTTACGGATGTCTTTCAACGAGCACGTATCGTGTAGTCGGTGTGGAAAAATTAAACATAATTATTTATTTTTTATTTTTTTGGAATATTTCAAATTTCAAGCGAATTATGACTTATGAGTATGTAAAATATTACAACTTAAAAACGCTCATAATTTGCTTAAAAATAAAAACATCGTAAAAGTCACAGTGATAGACCAATAGGTGACTTTTTCACCTTCGTTTTATAAAGGGTCAATTTATACTCTAATGTAAAAGATAACAGAAAAAATTCGATTCTGTAGAACGCAAATTTGATATTTTAAACGTGCTTATAACATCATATAATAGCTCTGACTTGGTAGCGTAAGAATCTCACATAATATTTGTTTTTTGTCTATACACCGTACGGTACTTATCGGACGCAAGAAATATATTAATAGCTATACATAATAATAATCTTTATCGCGTTTAGACTATTATTAGTCATTAAAATATTATAAAATATATGTTGAGTACGTTTAAAATAATAAATTATCATCATTAGTTCGTGTACAATAATTTTCAAGAAAATTTCTCTACCTAGTTACAACAAATAAAAAGATTAGTGCACAATTCGAGAACAATGGTTGCAACAACAAAGTGAAATTTAAAGTTGAAAAAAAAGTAATCTAATCATGAAACTTGAATTAATTTTTGCAATAAAATATAAACGCTATTCCGGTATTACTAAATAGGTAGTTTATTACTACCTATCTATTTTTTATATATATATACATATGGCATTATACATTCCTACATTAGTAATACCCAAATCCACGTAGACAATCAAAATCGATGACTTTTTTTTTTTAACAAATCTCTAACCGTTTAACTAAATAATATTCCATTAATAATAATTAAAACAATAAACATCAATATCAGAATATGTGAAACCAATACAGTATACTGCCAGTGTAAGTAAATGTAAAATTAAATGATAGAAAAATATTCGCATTTGTTAAAGTGCATTTCACTTAAAATAATTTCTTTACGTAATTAAAACCCATTATTAAATACACTCTATACCTACGTACTCATAATGTGTAACCCAAAGAAACTAACTTCTGTCTGTTTGATTAAATTTGCACATAATCTAGCGGTCCCGTTCGTGAGAATTATTCGTCGGTTATCCTTGGGAAAGGTTCAAGCGCATTCGGCTATATTATAATTCACCATCTGCTTAATATCGTGCGCGTTGTAACTATTATTTAGCAAACGCTACAACGATAACAAGATGTCGAGATCGAAACATCGCAGAAACAAAAACGGTACCGACGATAGTATGACAATATTATATGTTCCTGTTTATTCATCGATCATTCTGTCCATTCGTTATCTATTATTTTGGGGAAGTTTATTTTTTTGTTTTTCGTGCAGTCGACTGGTTGACAAAATATCTCTAGAGTGTGATCATTAGAGGTGCGTCGCCTAATAATTATTGTTACTCGAAAAATTCACTAGTCTATACGTGGTTGACGCGAGTGCGTACACTACTGATGATCAGTGTGCGAATAACGTTTTTATAATAATACGCTTGACGCACGCCGCACACGGACACCTAATACGATAATACGAAGACACTGCAAACGAACGGCCACGCAACAATCTGTACGAAAGATCTATATAGATGGATAATATGCTTTAGTCGTCCGGCACGCACTTCGACCGTGTAGTTATTGTTTGTGTTAAAGTTTTTATTATTTTTTCTCACTTTCTTGCTTATACTTACTCCGATATCTGTATGGCGCGGAGTTCGTGTTCGTATACAGTCGCGATAACTATACATATACATATATAGTGTTACTATTGTACAATATAAAATACATAAACGTAATTTAGAAGTAATAACATAACCAAACAACACGTCCGATAAACGGCATAGGTATATATTATACGAAACGTTTCGTAACAGATACATTATCTGCGCGTGCGAACGAGGTGGCTTAATAATTCTTCTTCCTCCGGCGCATTATTATTATTATTATTATTATACACTTTTTATTCTGCATATTTTCCGGCGTTTACTCAAAACGACACGGTTTCACGTGTACCTATTATACACACAACTCCAGCAATCTGCTACGATTGCGTATATGCAGTGCTACGACGCACACGGCCGTCGGTGTACCGTGTGAGCCAGTCGGTCCGTCGTCGTCGACGTCGTGGGAATTACAATTTAACCGTCTGCGTAGTGCATAATATACGGTAAACGCGGCGCCGACAACGACGAAACGTTGCGAATTTTCACTTTTCTTTTACGACGGCCACGTGTTAAACGTATAGCACCACATTCACGTGTATGTATTACAAGCGGCGTAATATACGAATATTCCACTGTAAAGACGCAAAACGTCTAATTTACGTCCTATTTCGTGACGATTCTGTGTATAAAATATCATATTAATATATGGTTTACCTGTGTATTGTATTTTTTTACGTGTGCATAGATGTTTCAGGATCCCTTCGATTATCGCGTGATTATAATATTCTACTTATCGTGTCTTCGAACTTTCAAAATACGTTTGTGTGAATAGACACAAATTATTCAACCGTATATTATACACCGCAACCATATAGTATTCACTGCTCTTTTTTCCTTTAACTATGCAGTTATTCAAAATCTGAGTTTTGGAATTTTTAAATATACTAAAAGATTATATTTTTAATTCATTGAGATGTTTTATGCTACATATTAAGGAGTGTTCTGCGGAGATACGAACTTCTCATTTTCATATAAGAAAACCCATCTTATACTGTAAATTGATTAGTGAATAATTTTTCTTAACATTTTGATATACCAAAATAAAAATGTTAACAAATAGTTTTTGAGTTCTTAACTTTCTAGATAAGTACTATAAGGATATGATAGTTCTATGATAATAAATTTGGTAAATACGAGAATACGATATGGTAAATTAAGAATTATAGTAATTAATATTAATCTATCAATATTTATAATTTATAAAAATGATCCAAGTATAATAAATACTAGATTTGTATTACATATTTTTATACTTATACTATTATCCTTGGCATAAACATTTTAATAAATGAAAAACTAATTGTTTGAATTGTGATTTCGGTAAATCATAATTTAAATTAAAAAAAAAATAATTCATCAAACAATTTATATTAAAAATAGTGGTGGGGGGAAGGAGGTTCTCGTATGAAAGACAAAAATTTGTATCGTCATGAGACACTCATTAAATGGTGCAAACAAATTTAAGAACTTTAGAATATAGTCGAGTATATGTATAGTTTTCCAAAATTCAGAATTTTAATAAATTGATTGAGCGTGCATATATATAGGGACAAACCTAACGCCCAAACATCGACAGCAAAAACCTTTCGATTTTAAAAACGTTAAATCTTAATTAAAATACTTCCGCGTATGTTCTTAAGTTAAACAGATTAATCAGCGATTATTCATAATCTTAGTCCAGAGACTGAAAGATGAAGTGTTGTGATTTATCAGGTACCTCGCTTTATCACTATTAATTTTTAGATGTATTTGCTTAAATCATATGAGTTAAACAAAATTAAGCAATCATTCGAGCTAATTTTATCAAGACGCTGAATCAACAATTTAATTAGAAATTATAATATTACTACTTTTTCCAGCGCAATATTGAGAAAGGTGCTCTTAAATTCCAATCAAGCCATCAAACAAGCTGCTACATCGACAGATGAATATTTAAGAAAATGCGTTTCTAGTAAAACGAAATTAATTAATTAGTGCTTATTACTATAACATAAACAGTATTAAATATATATTTTTTTAATAACTTGCTTTATCTTTTTAACACACAACGACAACTCACTGTTGACATAATATGTTATAGTTTAATATGGCATAAAATTTAACATGCATTTGATTATATGATTTTTTTAAATACAATTAGCTACAAAGTTAGTAAAACATTTTGGTAAATTTAAAATTGTCTAAATCAAATAATTATGGCAACATTAGTTATATTTAAGTGTACATATACATATTTTTGTATTATTCATAGAGAAAACATAGTACATATAAATATAACATCAAAATAAATAGTAAAGATGAAATTGAACTGTGAAACAAATAAATAGCAAGTGATTTTTTTTTCATTAAAAATATAATAGAAAAACAAATAAATATTAAGACATTTTAATTTTTAAGCCAGCTGATAGACATTAAAGGTTTTTAAAAGTATATGTATTTTTTTTTTTTTGATATGAAACATTACTGTTTACTGATTCTATCATTGATCGATGATTCATATCGACATTTTATATAGGAACTTATTATACAATATTATGAAAGCTAAACTTAAATGTTCATTTGGAATAATATATTTAACATTTCAAAACGTTAGTATCATAGGTTTTGTATTTTGTATATTTTAGTGAACTGAATAGCTGACCGAATATAAAATTATGTGTATAATTATGTATTTAACATTTTCCTTCCAAACCCGGATCTCTAGAATAATGTGTGCAAGAAATGAAAAGAATAAAAAATACTATATCGCTTATATTGCTACAGTTTTCAAAAAAAAAAAAAAGTAGGCTGTTCTTTCATTATTATTTTATTATTAATATGAACCAAGTACTAACTAGTTATCACAATAATATTATATGATATGAATACATATTCATACTATTATCGTAATGTCAATATTTCTTAATTCTGTCATTATATAACTGTACACGAAACTATCTAATATAATATTATGTCTTAGCATTAGATTAAAATATGCTGCGCCTAATAATAATTATACAAATTTGAAATTATATTACTGTACTAAAACGTATTGTTAACAAATAAACCAAGATTGAATATTGTTCGAGAGTCCGTACATAACAATCGAGTTATTTTATTATTATTATTATTCATTTTAGATTACATGATAACCAATACCAATTTATTAATAACGTGACGTGAAAAGTAAATAGTACATGTTATGGTCTAGATCTTTGGTAGTTTTGAAGCTGACAAAGTGACACAAAAGATCTAAATCAAAATTAGGTTACTCAATAAAATTGCACCTATAAATTGTTATACTCGGGCAATATTAATTTGTCATAGCAATATGTATAGCGTAGTCTATGAGTCATACATACAAATATAGTACGTACACGAACAAAAGTATAATTCATTTAAATTGCGATCACATTTGCTAACGTTTTCGTCAGGATTATTTTCATAATAATAATAATCTAGCAACGCGTCTAGAAATCATTCTCAAATAATATGTTAACATTATGTTTTCGATTCAAAAACATAAATAAAAACGTAGGTTCGCAATTTTTTCGTTTAATAAATAAACGAATAATATCATTAAGACTATAAAATAAACATATTATATGATTATGTATAAATATTTTAAACCAATAACGAGAACTGGCTATTTCCAGCTTTGGTAAAATATATTTTAGAAACATTATTAGTTGATGACTCGTAATTATACCAATGATCGCGGTTTAAAAAAAAAACGAAATCGCCGAGTAATAATGATTATGAGAGTCGAAAAGCGCAAATAACCAAAGTCGAAAATTGGCCTCTAGCGGCAAAAAAAAATAATAAAAGATCATACTGTTTCTATATAGATTATATTATTGAATCGGCCTAGCAGAGAGAATAAAATAGTAGTTAAGACACACGAATCAATTACCTGGAACGCAGATTAAAATGCAATTTCTAATTTGTTCCCTCCCCCCCGTAGTCGTTTCGTGTGTATCCGCGTATACGCACTTCACTTGAACTTTTGACCCGCCGTGCGGCCGTGTCACCGGGATTTCTCGAACAATCCTGCACTTTCGATTACTGCAGCGTACTACACCTACTATATACAGAACCAGATGACTGCGTACACACATTCTGCGACCGTATTTGTATATTATATGGGTACCTACACACAATCAAAGAAGTTGACGACGATCTCGGCAATACACACGTTTCCTGCGCGCAGCGACAAGATTAATGTTAAAAGCAATTACGAGTTCAACTTCATTGTTATTGTATTATTTAACAGCTACGGCTGTGCGTTAATGCCGACCGGGATAATTTATGTATATATTATTGTATAAGCCTCACCATATTATGTACGTATAAGTCATATGTGTAGACACACGCTCGGGCATGCCCCTCGCAAAACCTTTGTATATACTATTGGTATATAAGGTATACGGTATTATTATAAATATAATACATTATGATATATAATACTCGTACATATTATAATAAAACATATTGAAACGAACAACGCGCGAGGACGAATGTCGTATCGGTCGACGGACGTTTTCTCAGAATTTTCGCATCCCGATAGGACCTGTCCCGTAAAAAATGAATTTTTTTTTACTCGGTTAATTCAACCATATCGCATAATAATATTCGTACACGTTTAACGTTTTGGATGACGTCCATTGCCCACCTGTTACCAAAACACAGTTTTGTCTATCAGCTATACCACGAATCCGGTCAAATATATAATATAATACTATCTTTGCGTGATGCTGTACGACACGCTACTTCGGCCCCCGATAAATCTTAATTTTGCAATTATTATTGTCTGTAGCAAAAATATAGTACTCGATTTCTGTGATTTCCTTACCAGCGTTTTCAGGTTACTGTTGTACCACAGATAGCTCATATAGCTGTAAATTATAACGCACGTAAATTGACGGCCGTTTACCCTGTTCGACGTCGACGCGTAAGTACTTTAAGTACCGCCCACTCACGTTTCGACTGCTCCGACCTTTCAATTATTATATCGATCTTGTAATCGATCTAATCAAATCTGTAATTTTCTTTCTATATAAGTTTTTCCACGCAGTTCGTCATACTAGGTAAATCACACTTCATTTCCCTTTGGGCAACCCGTAATTTCCGTTTTACTATAATTCATGCTGCACACGCGGTCCGTATTTCACTAGCATACTAGGTATGTATGCAGTAACATAAGTCGGATAAAATATTAGCCACTTTGAAATCGAACACGACCCATAAATCGTTTCACGGATAAATCTCGAACAGCTCGCATCGACAATATTGTATATTATTGTGAAAGTACCGACTACTCATCGTGATCGAAACCACAAGTATTTATGATATCGTGTCCGTCTAATATGTATAAAATGACGAATACGTTAAATTAACTATGACTCAGACATCTCTAAACTCGAAAACGACCATATTGTTTATTTATTTTTATTAAAAAAAAAAAAACCTTAAAATCGAAAACAGTTTTAGGTATAAATATATAGCTTGCAGTATATAATTACGTCGGAAGAGTTATATGGTAATTTTTTTTGACAACGTCAACACTGATTGTTTATATAAATACGATATTTATTCATATTCTTCTTAAAGTTTTTTAGTTCCGGTTTAAGTTTTCGAAATCGTATTTGTTCAGTTCCGATTTCAGCTATATGTATATTTCACGCACACTATTATACACATATTAAAATATTGATCGCGATATGCAACTACTGCAGTGTTCGAGCAAACACGACAGGCGATGTGTATAATTCGCTAATTTCAAAGCAGCGCCCCCCCCCCCAACTGGTATATACCTAATATTATAGCGTTATACAGGATTTTGCGCTCCTGTTTACAATGCGCACGTATAGGCGTAAGTACACACCGAATAAGAGGAACGTTCCCAAATATTGTTTTAATTACAACATGCAATGATTCGTCCTTTGCGTTTTGAACTATATAAATACACACACGCGCGAGCATATGCTCACAGCATATTTTGCCGCGCACCAACCTCTATAAAATTATGTGTATGTAATAACAATAATAACAACGTTAAATATATGTGCAGCGGTGTACACGCGGTATAGAGCATCGCCGAGAGGACTATTCCGCGTTATCAACCGTATAATAATGTATATATATATAATATATATTATAATCCTATCGCGCAAATGACGCAGAGAAGGCACCCATAATAATAATAATAATAATAATCATTATTGGTGGGCCTAATCTCCCGTCTCCACGCATCTGAACGACTCGGTCAGATTATAATATATTTACCGATATAGCCGAGATAGCCGGGCCGGCTGTTAGCGGCGGCCGAGTGCAACGTCATTAATATTGCGTTTCGGGAGACGTCTAAATGAAATTTCAATTATTAATTATACTATTATTGTTTTAAACAGATTAAAACGGGTCAATGCGTTTTGCCGGAACCCGTACTTATTTCGGGCAGCAACGGCCGAACACGGGGCTATGACCAAAACTGCATTTCACTGCACAACTATAACATTATTATGACGTATGTTATTTAATATATTTTACGATGTTTTATGTAATACTGCAATGTGTGTATGTTATAATATGGCGTATGAGCGATGGGCGTACGGAACTCGTACCTGTAACGCATGTAACCAATGTAATTATATAGGCTACCTTACCTAGTTACCCGTTGATTCTCGGGATATTAAAATATTTACGTTATTATATCATTTAATTTTTTTTTTATATGATATTATATATGGGCCTGCAAGAATTATAAGGCCCGATAACGATAAAATCAATATCAATGCTAAAAAAAAGCGGGAATATCGCTTTGCTGCAGTCGATTTCGAGTGCATTTCGTTATTGAGTGGGTCAATGCAGTTGATGGGCCCGGGTAGACTCAGACGGCCAGACATACCAGTTTATTGCCAAGTTATTTTTTCAAAAATATAAACCACTGAAGTTATATTAGAAAAAAAATATTCGTGTAGTACAATTTGAATAACGTAATGAATAAATTATAAGATTATATTTAGTGCATGGCATCATCTTTTCTACAATAATTATTGACGAGTTTCCTTATATTAAGAAGATAAAATTACAATTTTATCATTGAAGATATTTCAATTTTCACGCCACTGGGTCAATGTAATGGGTTGTGTTAAATTTGAATTTAATGACTATACTCATTGCATGCGAATAATCGATTATGAACGGAGACAGTGTCAGCCTATACGTTATTCTAAGGAATAAGGATATTTTATAATTTATTTATACTACTGTTGGTAATAATTATTTTTTTTTATAACGGTAGTAGTTTATTGTTACATTAAACATTTTTTTACCGAAAATGTCGCATATCATACTATTATATATCATAATATATTCATATTTTATAATAAGTCAATATAAATAACGTAAAATTGTGCAGATAAGATGGTGATAGCTTAAAATTAGAATAAAAATTTAAAAAAAAATAATACTGTAAGTAGGTACGATAGTCACATATAATAATATACATAACAGTGAAAAGTTTCAAATCTCTACAAAATTCCTTACAAAATCATTATTTTTCATTTAAATAACCAAGATCGTCAAAATTTGATCTTCAAACGCTTTACGTGCCTTGTATAAAAAAAAATCAATTCATGTATTTACGATAATATGAAAGCTCTGTAGACTGTAAGAAAAACTTATGAGGAACCTTGTACTTCATATTCAGGCGTAGATTTCAAATGTTTACGGTTATTTATTTTCTATAATTACAACTTTTTCTATTACAACAAATTTCTCCATATTTTTGCAAAATAGTTTTTTCTTGGGTATACAGTGAATTATTATCGAACTTAAATTTAATACATCAAACCTTTCATCTATTACAGTGACTTACTCAATGACAAGGTAAACTCTAAACCTACGACTACGCAGCTGAGCGACTTCCCAAATTTTTATTTTTAATATTTATGAATTCGTTAGTTGCCTTGACAGTTATTTTAATCGCTGAATTAAATTTTTAAAACTTTTTTATATAATAGAGAGATTTTACGAAACAGGAGACAATTTTAACGTCAATTAATAAATGTTGTCACTCTTTAAGAAGCGCGATTTCTCAATTTAATAATATTTAATATACCGCCTGCGTATATAACGTATATAATAATAATATATATTATATTTATCAAATACCAATTTGTAATATTGGCACATTGGACCGTAAAATTATCCTGGCTATACACGCTCGATTAAAATATTATATAATATCGGTACCTATAATGGTATATTGTGGTGAACTTATCGTCTCGTTTGCACGGGCACGTTGTCGTCTTCGTGGCGATAATGTAATCAAGCTCCGTGGTAGGTACGTGCGTCGTCTGACACCCACGCAGATCGGAAGCGTTGAAAAAAAATTGATGTAAAAATTTCCATCCGATAATATTTTATTCGATTCCGACGGTTCTGAATTCGGTTTCGCGTATGCATTGGGTACCGAACGACCGCGTAATTGTTATTTCTTATTGACGAGACGACAATATAATAATAACTAGGTATATACAGTGTATAGTATAGCATGGTGAAATGTTATTATAAATTCCAAATGTGGACGTAGCGACGGTAAGTCGATTTGCCATCGAGTGAGCAAAAATAAATAGAAAAATTCTCGAGACCGCTGAACAATGAGAGAAAAAACTACCGTCAAAATAATGAGACTGAACTTTATTTCTAAAATATTTAAATAATTTATACGTTTATTATTTACCACGTTCGTTTTCGAACGCGTTGCGCGTGCACAAATGCATAATATAATACATGCATATTATACCATAACGGGCTATAAATTACGCGTACGCACGTATATACTATTTTAATAATTGTACGTATATTATTTGCAGGGATGTGTTGGTAAAATAATTGTTCTAACGCGCGAGTGTGAACACGTTTGACGACTCGATGCGATACAAACTTAAGACGTAACCAGTCCCGCCGCCGTGCAGATAACGCAATATACTTCCTATAAATGTCTCCGCGACTTCGACGTGTGTGAAAAAGTATACATAGGTAATACAAATTTAATATTAAATATATTATTATGTTATATACAGTTGTATAGGCGTGTGTATACATTGACATCGTCGAAAACTCAATAATACATCGTATTATAATGTTTAGTGTAATAATATAATAATACGCATAAATTCGTATAATACACAAATGGATTGTTAGACTTTTGAATATAATAGTTTATAGTGTTTATACTTTATAATATTATATCGCATTATATGCGCTCGCTTAAAAAGTAGCTGAAATATACGCGTACTGTGTGGAATATAATATTAATAATATATTATTAATTATTATACTATTATAAAGGTATATGGATAACCAACCTACACTGAAATTCAAACAATCAACAAAAGTTTGTAAAAAGTAGTGAACACATATTACGTCTTATATTTTTATAATATAAAGTGTTAAAATAAGATAATGTTCGTAACGTTTAGAGTTTTGGACTAACCTTTTTAAATATGAGGTACATTTTACTGTAGGCAAAAATCCAAAATCGTAGGTATCTACTGAGTACAAACTGTCGTCTGTTAATAATGTACGTTTATTTCTGGGAAAACGTTTTGATTGCGATTTCAGATCGCAAGGAAGCAAGTGGTTTTATTATTTCTTCATAGTTCCTAAAATAAACGATTCTTGAATTCTGATATTTATACCGAATACGTAATTTAATACTATACTTGACAGTGATGCAATTTCCAATAATTGTTTTCGCAATTTTGTGTAATTTAAACTTAAAAGATAATTTAAGTTTTCAAGGATTTTACACACTAAATCAATATTTACTTCTAAGTTTGTCCTTATCGTGTAATACATACTAAATATGCATAATAGAACTAACATAGTTACTTATAGTACCCATGTGGCTATGTAGATTACACTTATTTACACCGAAGTTCCACTCGCAGAATCGATTATTAAATGAGCATTACTATACAATAGTACAATACATCCATTATATGGTAACTTATTCAACGACTGACGAGGTTCAAATGAAACAATTAAAACAAGATACTTACTGTTTGGTATACAGCACAGAAAGTACTTATTTCAGTTTTTATATCGGAAACCGATGTTTCTGAAAAATATACCTATTAAAAATAAAAAAACATTATTTTAATTAAATAGGTTACGAAATAACAGGTTTAAAATATTATGTTTACCATATTTAACATTTGTTTTTCTTTTATAGTTATTTAAGAAAGATTAGATAACAATAATACAATAATAATATATTAGCGTAAACAATTCAAGTCTTCATTAGAGTGGGCTATTACACTATCTTTTATAAATAAATGTTTTTTTAGTCTTGTAATTATCAAAAACTTTTTTTTAAACTGTCACACTTAAAATTTGTAATAATGTATAGGTAAAGGGAACATAAAAATGTAAATTTTACCAATAACTTGCATCTTTGGAAATTTGAACAATCAAATCTTATAAGTATTTAGGTACAGTATCCTATTATTTAATATATTATATAGTATAGTAAATGTATACAAAACATTTGTACTACAAATAGTACATCTACATATTTCAAATAGCAATTCGATGAGCTGTTTTATTTAAAGCGTTATTCTAGTTTGTTTTTAAAAAATTAAAAATTATACGAATAGTACCACATATTTTTTTAGAAAATTCAGACGAGGCACGCCACAGACAGCAGAATTATTAAAGCTTCTGGAATTCACCGCATCATGTTTTATTCGTTGTGGTTAACGCTGAAATCGAATATTATTATTATATTATTATTTTAAATCAAAAATCAGATGACCGTAAACGCAAATACCCAACCAGTTATTTCATAGTATATTTTATTACCTACTTTAGTATTATTATAATTAATTTACGAAAACAATAAATCATTATAGTGGTTTCTATATTATTCATAGCGTTATAGTTGCACACAATTTATGTATGACTGTAATAATATACAATTGTCTATTAAAATTATTTATGCACGACTAAATTGTCAACAACGTTAATAATTGAAAGTATAAAACTAATTTCGTCTATTTATTATTAAAATTGTATAGTATTACATTGAACAACTACTTTCTGATGCCTTTCTGTACATAATACATGTGTGTATATATGGTTTTATAATTTATAATACGTGTGTAGTGTTTATACTCGGACTCAGTAAGGAGAATAAAATAACAAATCCATAACATCGCAATGCGTAACAATCCTAGGATTAAATTTAATATCTTCGTCTGCATGAATATGAATTGATCATTAGGTCCAAACTTAAAAGGATAACGCGTTAGGTGAAAATCATTTATTGTTTTCATCTAGCTTCTAAAAAACACTAAGAATGATATGAAAACAGAAATTCAGTAATTTATAGTATTATACTATCATGTGTACTATCATAAAAAAACCAAACGTTTTAGTTATTAAATTCACAACTTGGAAAAATTAAAAAATTAAAATAGATTTCCATGGTTAGACGTTTGATAAAACGTTTATGGAAAATAATCAAAACCTATCCACCGATTGCGCATCTGCACCTAACGATAGTAATTAGTAATTATTCAACAGACGTGTACACGTTATTATAATATAAGCATTACCGCCTACCGGTATGCCGCAGATACGTATAACTAACGAGTTATATATTATGAATAATATAATTAAACACAAGTGAAAGTGGTCGAATCGATAGAGAAACGACTCATAGGATGTATACCTAAACTTATAGATTTCGAAAAGAGACGTCAAGAGCTCATCGAGACGACGATGACGTTAAAACAGAAAACGATTGAAGTCGGAGACGACGACACAGACGGTATTATGTGTTTGCACACAAGTGCGGTAAGTACCCATAACGTGATATCGTGTGCGGTTACCTATATCATATTATATTTTATGTGTATAATACTGTTACGTGATCACATAATATCCGGATGACCGCGACCCCATTACTGCAGCTGGCAAACGGCGAATTACCGACAATTATCGCCGACCAAAACGCCCACAAATGTTGAATATACTAATAAGTAATAACCAATAATTATTATTTTATTGTCTACTATCTATCTACATAGTATAGGTACCTATATGTATTATGTATAGATAAAGCCATTAGACAGAAAATACGATCATATACCCAATTCAAAGTATTCAAAACCTACCACCGACGACAACTGTGTAATTTCGGCGGATATCCGGCTTAATGTGGATCCGAAAAAAAATCGTTTAAATAACCTTCCCCATAAATAGACACGTATACAACTATACTACAATTGCGGCCGCCGCGAGAGGGAAATGCGCGGTATAATGTCTTCCAACCTCCCTAGGCGGTATAATATATACCTACTGTGTATAATATATAATATACTATGTAAACTCGGTGAGACCCGGTGAGAGATTATCCGCTACATTTAGTCTCGTCGACGTAGAAACGCAGTAACAAGCAAAGCAATAAAACAATAACGAAATATACACCGCCGACCACCGGCAGCAGTTGCGTAATACTAATACAGTTCGAGTAAAACGACAACGACGACCAGACGGTAAAAAAAAAAAAAAAAATAAGAAATACGGTCTGTTGGAGATCGAGATAAGGTGACTCGGGCGCTGCACGCACCACTATATATATATATATGTGTGTATGTGTGTATGTGTGTATATATACTGCTAAGGGCACGTGGGCGCGACGAGTGCCACCACCACCGCGGGAGTGCGGGAGAGCGGAGGCTGAAAATTAAAATGAAATTGCCCGGAAAGCGTGAACACCGAAAGGGCCCCGGTCGGTCCCGCGGCGATAAATTCGGAATTACCGTGGCGACTACCTTTTTTTTTTTTTTATGGAGGAGAAAACCGGGGTGGATTTATGATTTGAACGCGTTATTCTTATAGCCGGAAGCTCGTTTCGGCAGCTATATATAAAATATATACATATACACCTATATATAGGCCTTTGCGCTGCACGCACGCGGTGAATATAAAAATACGACGTGAAAGGACGAGAAGTAGTAAGAGGAGGAGGAGGAGGGCAAAAAACCGTCGTGTCGGTAAAAGGCGTGAAGAAAAAACTCTCACACACACACACACACATATATATATATAAACGCGCAGCAGAGGTAGAGCGTGTGGAGCGTATATTATATATATTTTTATATAATATATTATTATCGTCCATAAAAACGGTGCAGACAACTCGAATGAATGCCGTTTAAATGATATGTATATGCGTATAATATGGGTATGTATGCGCGCGCATAACGGTCTGTGGGTATTTGTGAGCAAATCGAGTTTAAAGTCAATTTACACCTGCAGCAACGACCTAATCCCGTCGGTGTACGTACGATATACCTAATAACATATTATTATATTATATTATGACGGCATGTGTGTTACGAAAAAGTGTAACGTCTTGTACGAAAACCCAACGACACTTTATATCAGACACGAATGCAGTGGGGGGGGGGGGGTGTCAACGGCCCCAGAAATGTTCTCAAAAAAAATTCTTTGAATATATCGACATTATCCACCCTGATGATTTTTATAAATATCGATGCCACAAATACTTTTTTATAGTAGATAGCACACAATTGTTTTTTCAGTTTTCGTTTCCGGGGCTCGTGTGTTAATACAGTAATCCTATATCCGTTGAATATTCTTGCAGTACACGCACATCGGTATATCACCTATATATACGAGGAGACAAATCCACTGATATAATTGATGATGTTTACTTAAAGACGTTTTCCCATTTCGTTTATTGCTACTCGTATATCGAGAATAATAATAATAATATACAATCTATACTGTATATAGTATTACAATATATCATTTCAACGACGAAAAATTGTTCAAACGATTTCCTGCAGAGTTACGATAAAGCTTATACATTATTATCATTATGTCTGTGTGGTTATAACGCTGGCGATTGTTGTGTATATGAAATGTAAATACTCTGGCACAGAGGACAAATCACGGTGATTTGTCATTATAATGACTACAAAGTAATATAACATATTATACTAAACGCGTATATAATAATTTTATGTCGTTCGTTTAATGATCAATTAACAATGACAACGGCGGCGACGGCTTGTAGGTATATTATATTATATACTCAATTATTACATTACTAATAATCAATAGGGTAATTCATTTGCCGTAAACCAGATAATATGTTAAATAGCACAAGGAATTTCACATTTTAAGAGCAAATGGTTATAAATAATACTAAATAATAAAGTAAAATAGCGTGTTTTTAAACGTTTAAAATATTTTTTTTTTTTTTAAATTGGATAATACAAAAAAAGGCATTTTAGAAAAAATGTCTACGTCCAAAGAATTTCTTTTGAACAAGTCAAACTCGTAACTTCCATTATTTTAGTATTTAGTAGCTTGATGCGATTGCGCCGTATTAAAGTCATATTATTATTATTATGATATCAGAGAATTAAAGAAATTCCGAGTCTTCAAAATGTTCACACTAATAGTACTGTTGTTACTACTCACAAGTGCCTACCTTTATACATATTATAATATTATAATACAAATATACTCGTATAATATTATATAGGTGAGTCGTGAATGCTGAACACAAATAGTATACCTACAGTCTACACATATTACACACACGTACGACATTGGCTGAGACAATTATTTTATCGTTGGAAACCAGTTGCTGATTCGCTTACAGGTATAAATATATTGGTATAATACGTTTACAGCCATATAGGCAAATTAAACGTTTAAGCATTTCAAAAATATTTAAACATCTTTTAAATTATAATATTATGATACACGGACAAAGGAGAAAACACGATACATAATATTATTATAACGTATAATGTTTATGTATCGAATGATTAAAAATCATGCAGTGTTAAACGGCCTATGTTTGTCTTATAGTCAGTAGTCACTGACAATATAATTTTTGATTTTAAAATCAGATATCGTTATTTCAGGTGTCTTGATAACTTGCTTTGAACCAATTTGCTATGTATGAGATACACAAGACGGTAGTTCCACAGTCGTACAGTAATTATAATGATTTTCGGGTGGCAAACGCGTTTATAAATCACATTTTCTTGACATTGAACAGCGATATTTATTATTTAAGCTATACGTACTCAGACTTTATAATGACCGCTTGACGCTTGGATAAAATGCACAGCCGTTCGTAATAACTTGAAAGTATAATTTATTATATTATAGCGATTTAATGAAATTTGTTCACGGGTGTTGAAAAAAAAAAATTTAACTCGTTGACCGCCATGTGTTTTTTGTCATGTTACTCATAATATTGCCATGAGATTCTATTCGAGATCTGACATTATTGAATACTGAGACTCCATATGGGATCTCAGTAAAATTGATTTTAGCGAGATCTCGATTAGGGTATCAATAATCGCTATTTTTTCATCGGATTTGAAAAGTACAGTGTGGCCACTTTCAGAATATATAACAAGTTTTCAAATATCATTATTGGTTTTTTTTTTTTTTTATCAATTTTTGTTTAAATCGCAAAAAAAATTTTAAGTAAATCTACCAAAAACGTCGTGGCGGTGAGGACAAAGTTGGTGAGATCTCATTTTAGATCTCATGGCGGTCAACGTATAAAATATTTTATTTTTCAAGTGTTGATGTGACTCCTTAAGCATCCTTGTGCCTCATTATAGGACGGATCACCTATATATATATATAATATATCGGGCATATACCCACACTGCTCGGCGCTCGCGTATGTATATATGTATGCGTATTATATGTATGTATATGTATATATAGATATACAAATATAAATATATAATATTTATAGGCAGTCCGCGCTAATGACAAGCTGATGATGCGCGCACATCCCCGTCGGATTTTAGGCAAGAGTGGTACTTGGAGCCACAAAGAGGCGCAGGGAGGCGCAGCATAAGCTGGAGTCGAGGAAAGAGGGTAGTTGGTGGGTGAGTGCTGAAGCAGGGGAAAAGGGGTCCAGAACTGGCTATTTCATACTACTATAATGCTGTTCATAAATTATTCACAATGTTCATATACATATGTATACATATATTACTATAAATTTTTTATTTTACTAAATAATATTTTTTCATTATCCATTATATTTAAATTATAGTACATAATTCAATAATTACATTTTTAATATTCCGGATGATGTCTAAATTGTATAAATTGTCAGTTTTGTTGAGCACTTGAGTACTCAAATTAATGAAATACGTATTTTAAATAGTTTTGAAAAAAGTACTTGGACAAAGTACCTTAACTAACCAGTGTCTGTATTTAAAATCAAGTACTAATTTTCGAGTAATTTTTCTTTTGTTATACAAAGTGAATTAGTGAATTGCCAAGGACCCCAGTTCCCTTTTTGTTAATAATAATTTAATTTCAAAATCTACTTTTTGAACATTTTAAATACAATCTAAGACCATATTTTTGAGTACTCGTGATTTGTATGTACCATTTACGATGGTTCAATGACGATCCAGATGTCTGTTTTTCAAATTATGTGACCCACCTTTTTTCAGTAAATTATTCGCAGATTTTTTTTTTTAATGTTTATACATTTAAATTAAAATTCGAACAAGTGATTTTCGAGTTATTAAACTATAAGTGTAAAGAATAATGGTCCGTGCCTATAGCCCGAGCATCAAATCTATTATCTAACCTATTTTGTATCTATAACAATGTACCGAATGTACCAAACAATGTTTACAATGTACCGATTGTTGGTGCCCGAGCTATAAACACGGACCAATTTAATCACGTAAAATGCAAATAAATATTGTAACTATATAATAATATATTATTATAAATGTATATTGTTATGTGTTTTATACCCATCTGAAAATTCAAGTAACGTCTTGACAAAGAAAACAGATGAGTAATTATTTATAGTTACACCTTACACCATATTATGATACGGTGTAAAATTCTCTATCTAATTAATGTGAAACATGAAAATGCAAAAAAAAAATTCGATTTGGTCGATATGTAAGGTAAAAAAAAAAAGTAAATAAAAATATGAAAGTATCTATAAATTATTATTTTCAGAATATTTAAATACGCTTCGAAATAGGTATTTGTGTTTGTACTTGAATACTTTGTAAAAGTATGTTTCTATTTTGGCCGCTTTAATTCGGAAGTTGTAATGAGCAATAACCGCGACTTCCTGTTGTATGAGTGCGTGGCTATACGTTGCTACATCTATATACACTATATGTATTATAAATTATTATAATCGTACTGTGCACGGTCAATGGATTATTGCGCAATAGTATACTACCTCGGCCTTGACCGTATATTCTACGACATGTATTCGCATAAACGGTTATTCCAGTTTTTAGTCCACTACAATAACGTCTACAGCTATTTATTATTATTATTATTATTTTTACTACATTTTTTTTTTACGCGAAATGTCAACGCATATTATCGTAGGTCGAGAATACCTGAATATCTGTAAACACGTAAACCTGTATGTTACTGCAGCGACGCTCGGAGGTCGTGACGTCTTGTTGTTGGCAATGCAAATAGTATAAAAAAGTTAACATACTCTTTATAGTCTATTTATTTTAATATAATATTTCACGAATGATTGATGATTTAATCGCATTATTGATCCGATAACGCACTATCGATAAAAACGCATGCACCCCACACAGCGTCGTATTTAAAGTTCAAATGCCACATTTTTTCGTGGCAACAGAATTTTGACTTGAATGATAATTTAAAAAAATTACTAGATTATAGTATAGTGATACATTTTCAAAATCCAAAAATTAAATTAATTTTATACATTTGTACGTAATTATTATAGCCACTCCACAAGTCAATGCGTTTTTTGATGTCTATACGTAATTAGTATAGGTACATGAGCTTGACGTATCATCAGACGCATCATTATATTGACAGGTATTTTCCAGAACAATATCGTTGATTAGCATTTACTAAAAAATAATATTGTATTGGTAATCTCATTTTCACGGTTAGAATAATTTTTGAAATATGAATTTAAATAATCATTAGTCAGACCATTATCATATTTTTAATTATGTATATGAGAAAGGTACTTAAATAAATAACGAGAATACAATTAACTAAACATTTCGTAGGGGTGACAAAAAAAAGTTGGCTATAGTGCAGCAGTTGTGTAAATTCTTCTCTGCGTGCGCCAAGTGATTAAATGTATTTGTAACGAACTATAAGCACGTATAAAATACACTTATATTTTTAAAATATTGGAGTCGTATTTAAATATCATTATATAGTATTATATTATTACGTTTAAAATTATAAATGATATTATAATAACATCAAATTCAATAGGTATAGTAAATTATTAATGCAAAAGTGTTTCCTGTGTGGTTGATGTTCTCTAACTAAAGCAGATTTGAAAAAAATTATTAAAATCCAATCTAAAACGTCACGAATATAAAATACTTGAAAACGATAATGATATGACCATAATGATATTAATTGAAATAATTGAATAACATAATTGTATCTATTGTAACAACTCAAATATTTATCAGAAATTAAAAAGACTAGTGATTAAAACGACGTCCAACGTAGTAAACACCAAAGGTATAACATAAATTAAAAGTATTAAGTTAGGTGTATTTTAAATAACTTTCTATGAAAAATCAATTTAGAAAAATTGCTAGATTAAAAAAATTTAAATTTTATATTTTGGTACTTATCAATTTTTAAATATTGACTATTATAAATGTATAATGAAATAGCTAATCGTATTATCGTAACAACTTACAAAGTCACACATAACAGTATACTATTTTTCATAGTAACTATATAACCTATAACGGACACAATGAAGATATAATATAAGGTAGTGTTCTAAACTAATTTTTATAATATTATAGAAACCTAAAAAAGCAAATGAAACAATTTTACACAGATAAATTAATCTTTTTTATTTACGTCTATAGTTTATTTTAATTTTTAATGCATTTCGATCAATCGCTATTATTTTACTATAACACTAACGATCGCATCGCGGTGTCGTTTATATGCTAATTTAACGTACCAAGCCGTAATCGCGCATCGTTGTCATGAAACGCAAATATATGGCTGTACAACAGAATCATAATATTATTATATTACGTGAAACCAATCGACGAAGCGGTAAACCTAAAGAAAACGATTTGCATCAGCTGATCGTATAGCTATATCATAATACAATGCGCAACAATGGCATACAATTATTGGTGGTGTATAGACTTTTTATCGTCCGTTCCGAGCTTAAAATCAAATAAGCGAGCAAAGTCCTTTAATCCTTACAATAATATACGTAGGTAATAACTACTATACTATAATATGTATCTAATTCTAATATTATAGAAACAGTAATAAGTAATAACTAATAACCGCAATACGTCTTTGGAATAGATGGCGGCGGCTATAAACAGCTACTATAATATACGAACCGATGATAGACGACGTAGATTTCCGTTTATTTGTGAATTCGCCAAATAATTGAATGGATTTCGTTGTGTACGATCCGTACCTATACAGTATAATAATTAATAATCTGAACAGCCGCCGACGTGTATTCGTACAATACACTATATATACATGTATATACACACCACGTGCACGTATTATTATACGAAACGATTACATAATATGTAAATCAGTTTCTATATATAATATATTATACATATAGGTAGTCGCGCACGCGCCGCATAAAACATAATAATATTATAAACTATAAATTAAAAAAAACAGTTCGTCCGGCACGTGACGGCGGAAATTCTTATTGGTCCACAATAACCGGTCCCGACTAAGAAAAATTATTAATATTTCACGTTTAAATTTATTTATTTTTTAACCGTCTCGCGGTGAAAAATGATCGGCGTTCTCGGATTTTCGATATCGATATTGCGCGTATTCTATATGATATAATTATCCGTTCGATCGCGTCGTGCAGCTTTCGACACGGGTCACTGCAGTTGAAGTTTTGGGTGCAAAATGTATTAGATATTATACGTATATACCGAGCAGATGTACTATACATCATGTACACATTCGTCACACAGCACCAATTATTATGTGCATACAGATTATTCGTTCTATCGCGAATTATAGACAATATCTTATACAGGAAATTTGAGGTATTTTTAAATGTAGTCTTGCAGTGGTGTGGTTGAACGTGAAGATAGCTATGGTTTATATAGCCTCGCGGTGCATGTTCTTTTAAATAATTTTTTTCGTTGATATATTCTAATTTTTTTGATAAATATTGATTTCTTTGTTCTCAAAATTGTGTATTTACAGTCACATTTGTGTTGTCATAATATCGTTATCTAAACTGTATCTTTTGAATAGTCTAATCGTCTCAACGATTAATATTTTTTAAATTATACAATAAAACAACTTAAATATATCGCTACCTATATGTTTTGTTTAGATACCTGAAGTTTTGTCGAAAAAAAACATTAAGTATAATATATGTTTTCTATAATTTTATTTCCTATATATATATATATTACAAGAATAACAGAACAACTTATGAGGAACTTTGTATTGCACTGTCGAGGTTTCTGAGCGAGAAAACATTTTTTTTCTTTTAATCCAAAAATTGTCGCGTTTTTTTGATTCGCGATACGACAATCGTCAATCACCCTGTACGGCGTGGTTTTATATCGAATGTATTTTCTCGCCGTGAGAAATCGAGTGTATATATACGATCGTAACCTCGACGCAGCAGAGGTCAACGTGGCAACGCCATCATGCTAACTTGCGTCGTTTTTATGCTGTGCGTATACAGTTATTACTCATTATATTTATTTTACTTTTTTCTTTTTTTCTTGCAGAAAGTGAAAACGTCACGAACTATACGCGCGCAGGTGATACGACTGATTAGAGTATATATAGCCCAGTGTATAATACTTTAGACGGAATAGCTGGTCTTATGATCGTACTTTCTTATCTCCGTCGTGATGAGCTATTCCGCGACGTCGGGAATATCATCGAAATCAAGTTTTATTTTTTCCCACCGTGATACCGAAAAAGTTCGTTGCCGCGTGCCGCACAGTATATTTTTTCTGAACACCGTTTTGGTACGAAAAAATAATAAACACGAATAACTGGCCTGTTTCAGGTTTTCTATTTAAATATACGAAATTCAATATTATGTAACGCGATTATTACTATAGATCTCAATATGTACCTATATATATATATATATACGAAACTATCGAAACTCGATAGTCCTGAATTCTTAAAAATATTCAAAGAAATATAAATCCCCTCGAAATATCATCTATATACGTACTTCAACACCTATAAGTAGGTATGTATTATATTTTAATATTATGTTGCACGGTTTTCGATAACAATCATTTTTCTTCCACTGTAACCCATCATATTATAGGGTTCTGGTTACCGAAATCTACTGCTTTAGTTTATTATATATACAGCTTATCTTGCACGAAGTTGCCCCTGATAAATTGAGTAATACCTGTGGATTTACAGTCATGTCTTAAACTACGTTAATTGTAAACTATATATATTTTTAACATAGTAATTTGAGTGGTTCTAATCAAATATAATACACAGGTCTATAAACAATTATAATAACTATTTAATTTTATGTACACCACCCAACACTAAATACCATTGAGGGTGGGGGGGCAAGACGGGGCACTTTCCACCCGAAAAAAAATAATATTAACTTATAATTCAATAAATATTACAAAGATAGTATTATACTTAATATCTTTAACATCATAAAACGAAGAGATTTGCAGTTTTATTTACCAATACCGAATACTACATTTGATTAAATTTTATTTTATTATTTTCAATTTTGTTCCTGTATTTATTAAAATGTATTTTAATTAACTATATTATAATATACCAATGAAACAATAAAAATATCAATAATATGAGTAATAGCATACGTACATTTTATATTTATATGTTAAAATAACATTACACCTTTATTTAGCTTAAATTTGAGATTTTTTTATCCCCTCCCCTTAAGATATTACCCAGTGTCGAAGCGTCATATAGGAGACAATGAGACAACGTCTACCCACTAAGAAATTAGAACACGGGACAAATAATTTTGTTTTATAAAATATTTATAAATTTTAACGTCATTTATATTATAAAAATGATATATGTTTTAATATTTATTAAAATTGGTTTTTAGTTGTACAGTTATAGTCTTTAAGAATTATTAAAATAGATTATAGATGCGCGCGATACGGCCGTGCGGGTCATTCCAAATATTATATTATTATATAAAAGAGACATTGCGATGCAACGTCTCCCAATTATGGGCGCGCGGGTACAGGGGGGATGATTTAAATGTAAGTGGGGTTTACTATCTTCGCTATGAGACACGTCTCGCCATTCGGATTTCTTCAATTATCGACATCGCCATCGCGTTGTCACTTGTCACGCCATCGTCCCCTGTAAATCGCTATTACTGATAGCCGATAGGTACCTACGTGTTTCTTAATATTGTTGTTTTTATATTGTAGTTTGTCCTCATGGCTGATGATTTAATTTATGTCATTTTGAACGATGGAATTATTAATTACTCATACGAAAAAAATGTATTATCAAATAGGTAAAATAAAAAGGGAGGAATCCAAGCGTATTACAACACTAGTCATTTTATTCAATGTCTCCCCAACTAAAAACTTAAGCTTCGCCACTGATATTACCTATGGCATCCGCATGTCAAATCACAACACTAGAAAAAATGAAAAAAATTCGTTTTGAAAATTTAAATTTTTTCGAGGAGCCAACCTTAGGTTTAGGGTTACATAACATATGTATCACGTTATATAAATTCATAAGTTCGGTAGACTTGATTGTGAATTGCTTACATCACACATACGACATATACTTTAGATTCGGCGTTAATGTAATATTATACAAGTAAAAACCTATATTGTACTTGATGCGTTGTTGACAGGAATGAGCTGCGAACGTCTCGTTTAACGGTTATATTTTCTAGCTTCTGTATAATACATGAAAACCGTGCAGATATATATTATTATGGTTATCGTTATAATACCGATATACCTAATAATAAGCATAAGAACAACGCGATGAGTATAACGAATTTACATAATTCCAAGGATAATATGACAAGAGTATATTGCAACGAGTGGCCGCATGCAGGGGTCATCCTTATAGACCTTATAGTATACGGCGTACTTTCACGTCAGAAACAAATAAATAAATACAAAAAAATAAATAAATAAATAAATAAAAATTAGAAATAGAAAGAGATACTAAATGTATACGTGAGAGAAGATAAAAAGGACACCCGGTGAAAGTGGCCGTGAGGGGCGACAAGAAACGCGGTACATGTTGGTGTGGTACAAACGGAGATCGTAAACGCATTTTTTTATTTATATATATCGCATATACGCTTCCGAGTCACTTATGGTCATGCGAGCGCACTCACGCACATATTATATATATATATTTATGTGTGTATGTATGATTGTAGCAGTCAATTGAAATAATACGCGTACAGGCTGTGCGTGCAGCGATTATTCTGTGCAGGATGGAATAGCTGATAAATTCACATGTGTTAAATATATACGTCGTGTTAAATAGCGTGGAAATCTTAAGACCGACCCAGTATCCGGCAGTCGACTGACGATTTTCGGGGGAGTGACGGAGAGGGATGGGGTTGAAACTTGACGTCTGTTTGTTTATATACTTTAAACAGTTTAAACACATACGCATTGTACACTTTATCATGGTTATAACGTCTTTAATGGTTTTCACTGAATATGTTTATTTGTACGAGTGATTGATAACGGCGACATTATTAAAATAGTTTTTTTTTTTTTAAACGTAATAACTAATAACCAATACTAAATGGAGTACCAATTATCTACCATAAGTCATAACTAGGAAAATCTCCTTAGCTTAAATACTTTTTTTTTAAATAATGTAGTAGGTGTAATTTAATATTATATTATAATATATTACATAATAAGTATAACAAAACTAACTATAATAACTGTACCTATATAAATAAAGATAAAACTGATAATTAGAAATACAAATTATTACCCTATTAATTATATGCATAAAAAAAAAAGATTTATGATAAAAATGTTTGTAATGTTTGTATAATCCACCTGTTATATTTTTTTAATATAATTTCTTATTAACATTAATAACACTACTATTTCATAACTGTCATTATTCAAAAATATATTTATTTTTTATTGCTTGATTAAAGTTTCAAAGTACAATATAACATAAGTTATTTATCTGTGGTTGTTAGAAATATAATACATATGTGACTATCAAAAAAATATATTCTTCTGTCTTTAATAATCTGATATTTACTTTGCAGATTACTCGTTTATAGTTCATTGATTTTAATGAATAATTAAGTCTATATACTGAAATATGAAACTTTTGAATAACAGACCTATACTTATAAATAAATTTAGTCATATAAAAAAGATATTAGTTTATTCATAAAATAGGAGACAAAACCATAGAATATTATATCACAAGATAATTATTATATGCAGTTGGGACCAAACCGTATGTATACTGTTTGACTATTATTTTAACGTTTTATAATTTAAAATTAATGATTACTTAATGAAATATAAAATAAATAATATATAACTATGTAGATAAGTACTTATAATACTTACCTATATAGTATATAAATATAAATTAATATTTATTAATATATTAATTAAGTTTAGACAATATTTATATATATATATAATTACTAATATACTCGTATTTATAAATCAAAAATCTACTTAGATACGTCGTACTCAACTCAAACAAAACTATGTGTACTTAATCAATTGCATGAATTGCGTTATTGACGTTTCCTTTTAAATTAAAATAAATCTCTTTGCCCTTAAATGTCCACGTCATTATTCATTATTATTTTATCAAATAAGCTCGAATCGCTCAGCTCTGTAAAGCTCTGTAACAGATAGTCTAATACAGAATCTTATTAAAAAAAAAAAAAAATTGTTTCCCATACGAAGTAGACTTGTGACCGCCTGAGAGGCACCAGGCCGTTGCATTTTCATTTTGGCCTGAGTTCATTTTTAGAAGTTCGGCGCCACTGATAATATTTTCTGTACTTCTATGACAAAACTTATACGTACCTATTATCTGCAGTTGGCAGTGGTTGCTAGAACACAATAATTTGTGTCGATATACTGCAACAATTTGGAATACACAGCATTTTATTGGCGAACTTGTCGACCTGACCGCATTATAACTTTCTGTTGTCCGTATTCATTTTTGATCAATATTTTTCTATATATCTGTTCCGGTAATTATTTTAACGATATGGACTGCGTCCAACTATCCAAATTTTTGAAGTGTTGATTTAAGACACCGTTAGATGCTGAACGGAAAATTGAATAAAGTACGATCGACGAAGCAGGTGCGAGGGTAAGTGATTCCGATCCACAAATGATGGAACCTTTGACAAAGAAGTAAAGAATGACGATATTTATATTCGATCCCTTCACCTTTCAGTATTTTATACCAACATATAGGTGCCTATTATCAATATTATCTTATTATAATATGTGAGTTGTCAATAATTATACCTTTATTATTCGCTTTAATAATACTTCTGAATTCTGATTTAAGTTTACTTAAAAATGACTTAAATTTTTTTGGAATTTTAACTCTAAAATCCTTCAAAATTATTATTTTTTTTTTAATCTTAATAATAATATTCAACTTAAAATATTATTTTAAAAATATAAAAATTAGTAATTTTCACGTAAACTTCATGAAGAATTCAATTTTTTTTTTTTTAGAAATATTATCGAATGGCTAGGAATTAAGAAAATTAGCAGAAAATTAGCAAAAGGTTTTAAAAAAAATAAATAAATAAATAGCATTCATTTATCATTGTCGAGTGCGTTGTTTACTTGTGCGTGCGTGTGTGGAGTATTGGATTGTCTTATCCTTTAATTGAACCTCTAAGTAGCTCTAACCACTCACACTAATGATCATTTACTATTTACTACCAATTACCATAGATAATATATAATTCTACATGATTATTTATGTTTACTACATAGTACACATGTACACAAGACAACATAAACGTAGCTACGTATAATACGTATTGTATACTATATAAATTGCCTATACTCGACTCCTTAGTTGACGTCCAATCCCTTTAATAATATCGGAATTATTAATATCGTGATGTATTATATTATGCTGGTGAATATTACGTTCGTTGCAATAATTTAGTTTAAAAAAAAAACAAGAACTTTTCTACTGTAAATTATGAAATATTTTAACTGTAATAATTACATTTTTGTGTTTATGAAAAAGAAAACATTTTTACTAAATATATAGATATCAAAATATTTTTCATAATAAACTGTTTGCAAATTCTGTACTAATCTACATAAACGAACACATAAGTCAACTTAGAGAATATTAATGTAGTCTAATATTATTCTTAGTCAGAGGGCGTCATCGTCTCGAAATCAACGAAAACGGAATAAGGAAATAGCAATCGATAAGACCAGCCGACCAGCGGTTCTTAAACTTTTGTAGAACACGGACCTTTAATCAAAGACTTTAAGAAATCACTTACCTCCCATTACCAACTTTCTTTTGAATACCTTCTTTATACAAAATACTTCACGTTGTGTGTCTTGACCAGAAACGCCGATAGAACGCTCGTTGGACCCTCTACACGGGTAGGTGTCGTGAACCTTCGGGTGGTAGTGGACCACAGTTTAAGAACCGCTAATATAGACTATTATTCGATGCAAATGCACTTAACGTCTTAACTTACATTATTATTATTTCCTTTAATATTCTATGCACTAAATTGTTGAATCTTTTTCAACGACAAAATATGCAGTCAATTACGTTCGAAAATGCATTATTTCTATACCACATATCAATGACTATGCTAAATCCGTTGAAAAAATACCGGCTGTATGCCTGTTTTTTATTTTCTTAAACCACCAGCAGCTTTATTTATTTTTTCAATATTATACCAATCGTTTTTAAGGTGTTCAATATAGGCAATTTTTTAACAGAGTGCGTGCGCTCTTAGATGGTTAGATCATATTTAATTTTAATAACATTATGATCTAAGATATGAGCACTGAGCAGTAAATTAAGGAGATTCGATATCGACTGTTTTTAAGGAGTTTAAATATAAGCAATGTTTTAGTACGTGGGTGCGAATCGAATTGGTAAATGTGTGCATATTAAATATCATTACTATACAATACTACCTATGTAAAAAAAATAGTTTGTGTATGACTGAACGAAAAAGAGATAGTGGAACGGGGGAAACACACTACAAAACCCACGTGTTCCCGCCAAATATCAATATCGCGGTACACTAATATTAATTGTTCTGTCTTTTTTTTTTGTAAAACTATCAATATTTTTCCAATTGTCTACATTTTTCTATGAATATCCAATAAAATAACTGAAAACATACTTGAATTCGTCATGGAATTTACTTGAAAATAACTTTCTTGCGTTTTTTAATTCATTTGTTTCAGTTCAATATTAATAATATTTCAAAACAACATCTCAATTGTCAACAATTTTATAATTCATTAATGCTCGTAACTTGCTGCTTTAAAATTAAAATACTAAAATTACACCTAGGTACGTGGCATAATTAATTCAATATGTTTTCCTTTAAATCCACATGGCATACAATCTATACGCATTCTATGAGAGTAAAGGTTATTATAGTGTTCTAATAGGTAGATACTTATTACTTACAATATTATAATATTTTGAATTTTCTATAGGCTGTAATCATGCCGTCATGGCTTACGATATAACTTACAAACAGTGTGGTATAGGTATTATAAATAAATTATGATTTTAAGTTTTAGCCTCAATAAGTAATCTCCTGTATTTAGAACTGATTTACAATTACATAAAAGATATAACATGATATTTAGTCTACATTCGGTGCATTCGTGCATTCTACGGTTAGACATTTTTGAAAACACGATTATAATATTGACATTTTTATTGTGTTTGAGTTTTATACAATTTCTACAGTCTGAATGAGATCGATTGCCGATTGAGTGCAGTGAAAGTTATATAATGAAAAATAATTAACGTATTATAACTCTACTCGCTATAGTGAAGTCAATCTAATATAACTAATAAAAAATATTTAAAAATATTCAGTTATTTATCAAAAACGATAATTTCAGTTGAAATAAGTAAAGAAGAAACTAAAAAAGTGTGGTGGTCGTCAGTGGCGTATATATTAGGAGGGGGGTAGGGGTCCAAACCCTCCCGAAATCTATGGTTGATACGGGCATTGATTTTGATTGTATAATTAATTGGAATTTAAGAATGGAAATTTTTTTTACCCCCCCCCCCCCCTCTGAAATTATTTTCTATATACGCCACTGGTGGTCGTTGTAGACTGTAGTCTGTAGTTATAGATAGAACATGTCTGGGTCTCTGCCTCTCCGCAGTGGCCTACTCTCTCCAAACAAATCTCCTTCGCGCATCGCGCTTGATTTTTAAAAACCATCTCGTTTCACATTTCACTCATTTCAGACCAGGAAATCAAAATAGTACTTACACGAGAACTTTGATAAAAAACGTGGATGAAAATATAAATTGTTGAACGCGGAATTACGATAACGTTAATACGACAAATAGTTTGTGATAATACGTTAACACGTCCGAGTGCTGCGATAAGCGATTATTTAAAAAATTTCGTTTACATTATTACAATTTACATTTTAGAACTTAAGTTTTTCAGTATTAAACTATTAATTATTAATTATTGGGTATAGTTTATCATGGTTTCCGATATAATATTATTTGATTATTAAAATAATTTATAAAAAAAAAAAAAAATATGTTGCTAGATCAATCAATCAGTTTTCGGTTTTGTGAATTTTAAACGACACATTTTGTATTAGTGTGAACAATATGATTTAAATTAAAAATCATTACTAACGCTGCTATGGCAGAAGAAATAGAAAATTTCTATGGAGTATACCTATTGTATTGCCTGAACGAAAAGTGCAAAGGAAAAACTTACATTGGCTATACAAAGGACCCCAATCGGCGCATTAAACAACACAACAAAGGTGTTAAGAGCGGAGGAGCCAGAAAAACCAGTCTTCGTGGGCCATGGTAAGTACGATATTGATCTGACCACAATTGACTATATACCGTGAAATCATGTTTTAACAGACACTATTCTGCCTTTAGGGAAATGGTTTTGATAGTGCACGGATTTCCCAACGATATATCAGCATTAAGAGTACGTTGTGAGTCATTTAAATCCTAGAACCGAATAGTAATAGGTTATTTTTTTCCAGTTCGAATGGGCATGGCAAAATCCCAAGACGTCCAGAAGACTGAAACACATAGCGCCAAAAGCAAGGACTGAAAAGGCGTACGACTATTGTATTCGCATACTTTCTGAAATGTTGCACGTGGGTCCTTGGAATCGTCTAGCTTTAAACGTCCGGTGGCTGAATATGCTTTATCGTCGCGACTTCAGCGTAAGTAAACGGTCATAAACCATACAAGTAATGTACTACAAAATATCATTACTCATAATAATAATATTATAATATGGAATTTCCAGGATGACAAATTTCCTCCCATGCACATGTCTATATGTCAAGGACCAGTTGTATGTAAAAAACCGGTGTCGCCGAGCGATGTCAGCTTGTTGGACGGCAGTAAAAGTCAAATATGTGTTTTGTGTGCACGCAATTGTTCTGCAGACAGTCTACTAAATTGTTTAGATCCAGATTGTCAAGCAACCACGCATATTCAGTGTCTTTCCAAACGATTCTTAGGATCATCTGATCATATTATACCCATAGATGGCGAATGTCCAGCATGTGGCACCCGTGTCCTTTGGGGTGATTTAATTCGGCGAAAAAATGGATGCTATAAAAATTTAATTACCATTGGCACCAGGTTTTTAAATAAATAATGTATTATGTCATCGATTTTGGTTTGAGTTCCTTTTTAGTGTGAAGTGTATATTTAAAATGCATACAAATATATATATATATTTTTTTAAATTTATTATTGATTTTTGTACATATATTTATGGTGTATTGACATATTGTTATATTTTATAAATTAACTAAAATAATATTTATTTACATACTAATATAGTTTAAAATGTTTGTAATTTTGTAATATTTTATTTTAATACGGGCCGCAGCCCAAAGTACAGAATATCAAATTAAACATAATATAAGTACAATACAAAAATGTGTAGTTGATATAACAATTGAAACAGAAAAGGTAATAAGACAAAAGAAAAGAATTACAAAGTATAACTTAAAAACTAAATGACGGATCCTCGTTGGCAATACGCATAATCCTATTCAGTGGTTTGGTATGGGAATAATTTGTCATACACAGTGGAATAGTGAAAGGATAGGACACGGGGAATTTTAAAGTTGACCTAGGAAAGAAGTTCAGGGCAGTTGATCGACCCATTGATAAGTTTGATTAAGAAGACCTTGTTAATGGTAATACGTCTATCGACTAAAGACTGTAAACCTAACCTATTTAATACTGCATCATAAACATGAGGTCTATATTCTATTTTTAATAGATATGCAGCAAAACTCAAACACTTTTGTTGGACCCTTTCAAGTTGATTCATATTGTTTGTGGTGTGAGGGTTCCATATAATAACAGAAAATTCAAGGATAGATCTGATAAGCACACAATATAAAGCTTTTAGCGGAGTTATCAACTTAAATTCGTTTCAAACCCGCTTAAGAAATCCAAGAGCTTTTAAAGCTTTACAGCATGTCGCATTTATGAGGTTATGAAGATTTAAGTTATTATCATATAGAACTCCAAGATCTTTCACCGTATTCTCTTCAATAACAAGATAGGTCATACGAAGTAGGTATTTAAATTCCAAGTGAGTGCGGCCTCTATAAAAAGACTTTGAACAACATTTAGAGACATTAAAGTTCAATTTTAAAATTATTTTGTTTTATTTTGTATGCAAACACATTTGAAGTCAAAGTTCTATAAATCCAGTTAATGTTTTGAATATTTCTTTTAAAAGGTTACTTAAAAACCTTACTGCTTATGAATACGCTATACCGCATGTATTGTCTGTTTTACTAACGTATATCATAACAAATTTGAGTTCAGCAGAACACATTTTGTGATGTTGGCTTTATTATTAGAGTAAATTTACCTATCATCAAATTTAAAGGTAAGAATATTACCTAGAAAATGGCATATTGATAATTGATATTACCATTTAAAAGTGAGTTATGAACATTTTAGAGTTTTATTTTACATAACTATAACTCATTTTAAAATCTCAATATCAATAAAAGTTTATATCATTTTCTAGGTAATATTCTTACCTTTAGAATTTGATAATAGGCAAATTTACTCTAATAATAAAGCTAACATCACAAAATGTGTTCGGCTGAACTCAAATTTGTTATGATGTATGTTAGTAGCACAGACAACTCTACGTGTAATATAGTATCTAGTGTATAGATAATATGAGACTATTATTTCTATAGACTTGATTTAAATCCATCTATGTCCTATACATAGTAAAAAAGAGATATTTGTTAAATTTAAAAGTGATGCAATGAATGAAGAAATCTTAATATCCGATATCAGAGATGTTTTATTTAATTGGTTTTCTCTAAAATATTAAAAAAATATTCCTTTCATCAGACTAATACTTAAAAATATGTATATTAATTCTCAAGTAAAATGGAAAAATTGTTTCTCATGTTTAGCACAGTAGATAAAGCGTTTTAAAAAATATCATAGAACGTCTGTTCAGAAAATAAGTGATGAAAATGAGGCCATATCAGATACAGAGTAATTTTATATAGATTGGTTAATAAAAGAATAAAAATGTGGCCTAGTTTGGAGTAGATACTTAAATACTCAATGGTAATGAAAATGATTGTTTTTCAAACCAACACCAGGTATATGAATTTGTATTCTGTAATTTTATTCAATTTTTACAGATTACAGATTTTTTATTCACATTGTTTTTGTTTACACCATTCTATTTTTTTTTCATTCTTAAAATTGTTAAGTATCTAATTGAATAATAAACAAATAATAATATTACAGAAACATTATTTACAATAAACGAGCTTGTTATAACCGATGTTCAATGTATATATATATTTTTTAAATAAACTCATATTTAAATCACAAAATGTTTTATACAAATATCAAATGTATACATACGATATTATATTATAGTAATAGTAGTAGTAGTAATAATAATAATAATATTTTAACATCACAGAACATATTAATCATGTCTTAATATAATATACATTTTGTAAAAAAAATACATATATTATATTAAAACAATCACAACCAAAACCTGAGGTTATTTTAAAATATAGCATAATAAAATAGTTCAGTTATCAAACAATAAATAATCAACACTATATCTTGGTCTTCTAAAAACATTATCATTTTAACTACAATAAAAACAATTTGATAAAATTAAAATTAAAATAGTATTCCAAAACAACTAATAATGGGCACACAAAATTTGGTGAAACAACACTAGGTAAAGTATAAACATTACATTATAAATACATTTCATAAAAATAACTAATAATATTGTTTTATTGCGCTCAATACACATCCTATTTAATTGTATAGTGTAGTTGAATAAAAATAAATCAAAAACGTTTAAGGTCTTGCTAGTAAACACGATAAAACAATATTACCTAGACTACTTAACACATAATAATAAACAACCAATTACAAATCACAACATTGTTAAGAACATGTGTTTCATTTATAAATACATATGTAATACACAAAGTGTATCAATGTATCACAAAGAGTTGTCAATTTTATACTTAAAATTCAATTTTAAACTCAAATCACTGTAATAAATTTTTTGGACATACATGTATCAATAATTACATTACATAATTATAAATATAAAACTATTACTATACAAATAACATTTAATTTTTAGTTTTTTTTTCAGTAGAATATATTATATCTTTAGTAATTAATATCACATCTGAGATTGAGTTATCTTTTCTTTTACCTTTAGATAACATAAATAATAGTGAAGTATATTTTTATCAAAATATAAATGGAATAAATTAAAAATATGATATACGTGAAAATGAAACGAGAACAAGTATGTATTGATAAAAATAAAATACCGGATAACAAATTACTGTTTTCGGGAAATGTAATGGAAGTTTACCCTGTATAGTATCATAAGACTCAATCAATTACAAAATATTAATCATTGGGCATTGAAAATATTAATTGGTGTTAACTATTTTCTTGTTAACATAATTTAAAATATAACAAAATGATGTGTATAATAAATTTAAAAAAAAAATTTACAGACTTAAATGACATGGGCAATTTTTTAGATGTTACTGATAATTTGCTCCTTAAGTAGAATGTTTCAAATCTTCAGTCACTTCAATACCTTTAAAGATTTGAAACAGTAAACAAATATTTTTTCTTATTTTACTCTTATTCATACGTATATTTAGGTTTAAAAAATTGAGCATTATAAACATTGTGTACAGCTGATGTAATTTTTTTTTATTTTAGAGTTTAGAACTATTACCTTGTTCAAATTGTAAGTCAAAATTGGGGATTTTTTCTTCAGGTCTCAGAAAATCTTCCATTGTTTTGTCTAGTTCGGGGAATAACCTAGTATAAATGAAATATGCTACATCATAATTTGACCAATATGATGTATGTGTATACAACATCGACAAGTAATTACTCGCTGATCCTCCGATACTATCTCTCAAGATATAATCTAACCGGTGATTCAAATCTAGACATAATTTTTAATATTCAACATTAAGATATGATTATATTAATTCATTTTAAATATCAAAAAATAGATTACATACTTTCAACTGGTGTACCATTTCTTGAAAATGAACATGTATTATTTTCAAACTGATTTGAATTATTGGCTTTACTATCATTGCTACTTGACATGTTAAGCCAAGTGCTTATTCTACGACTGAATGTTTCATTTTCTTTTTTCGCATCTGATGCTTTGGCTTCAGTTCCATTGGTCTCTTCAAAGCTAGAATCCATGTTTCCAATCAGTTCTAAGGGAACCTCAGAGTAATCACACTTGACACCATAGGCCTGAATACCAACAGGTTTGTAGCGACAATAGTCTTTTGCCACTAATGGTTCAAACCTAAAATAAAAAAATATTAAACATACTCACTATCACAAATATACATGATTTCATAAATACAATTGTGAATAAAGTATACCTATAAGCAACAGGATCTGTAGGATGGTAAATATTATATACTTTTTTGGCCAGCCACATTGGAAACAAGTTTAGGTTTTCTTTAAATATTTCATTTTGACGTAATGCCAAAAATACTGATAATGGTGAACCCAAACAGAAGAAATTCTCCAACTAAATATTAATATACAAGATTAACAATTTATTTACAATGATAAAGTGGCGACTCTTGCTAGGGCTCATAAGAGCAAGTGTATTACCCAAAAAAATTGCATATTAAAATTATTAGATTTCTATAGTAAATTTTAATTAATGATTATGCACATAATCTGGAATATAAAAATTATTAATTAAAAAAGAAGAAGTTATTGCAGCTTTTCGTGTTTGCAAGTTAAAAAAAAAAAATTAATAAATAATATGTGAAGTACAAATTCAATGTGCTCAGAAAAGCTGTACAAATATTAGCTAAATGAATACGTCAGCTAGAGAACAGTATTTTTTTTAACATGCAGCACTGTCGCATCAATCATTAAAATGATAATACACCACCAAGCATTGACTAGCAACTGTGCTTTTATATCAAAGTTTATCACTAACAATAATATAGTATAATAATTGAATAAAATAATATTGTGATTGTGTAAAGTTATTTTTTTATAATTTATTTTATTTTACCATAGTTAAGAACTAAAAGAGCTTAACAACATTAAATGTAGATAAACACATTTTTTATATACAACAAAATTAATTTTTTTTATTACCCTACATAGGTATATCTTCACTTTATGTGAACCTCACGAGCCACCACTGCAATAATACATTATTTTTTATCTTAAATATAATATATATACCTCAAAATTTAAATGAATTCTTGGACTACTGTCACTCCGTTTAATCTGGAATAAATGTAATATGTTATATTAAATATGTATAGATGACAAAAACAAATGTTTAATATGACTCACAAATGGTTCCCATCCAGTTATAATATCATATGAAATAACACTACCCAAAGAATGTGCCATTATTGATACTTTGAAGTCATGGTGTGGATGCCGTTCTACAAATTCGGAATGTAGCCTATTCAGTTCATTTGCCAAACTGTTTTGTATTTCTCGACCATATATTGGTGAAGTATAATACATTATATCCATAGCTGACGAATTTAATATTTGCCGTATGTTTTTCAAATTTAATGGTGTAATCTGTTCAACTAATCCTGTATTCAAAAGAAATGTAAAAGATAAGCATAATGTATAATGTTTCATTATTTTAATTATTTGAAATACAATACCTCCATCAAAACTACACTGTGATCTCCAGTCCACAGGGAAAAATTCTGCCCTCTGTTCAGTACCCTGGAAATATTTATGCTTAATCCATTTCACGCAATCACGAAACCTAAATTAATCATAATAGCAATACAAAATTATTAATGATTAAAAAATAAACATAGTAAACATTATAATTATTAATTAATTTATAGTAAATAATATTGTAAAGTATGCTTACTGTGATGTGTTTTTTATTATTTTTTTATTATCTATTTTATGACCAATTCCATGAATCAAAAATACAAGATGAGTTATATCATTCAGTTTGTCTTTTTCATTAGCATCAGTTTTGTACGATCTGATCAGTTTGTATCCAGCAGCTAAAATAACCATACAATGTTAAGTAATACAATTATTTTACACATAAAATTTAAAAAAAAAATGTATAATGTGAATAAAATGCAAATGTATTGTTTGTGATAAATGAATAGCCATGTATAGGTACTTCACTTTTTAAGAATAAAATTCAAAATTTGCATTTAGTATTTACCATATGTTTATAAATTTAGCAAACTTACCCAACCTGATAAATTAAAATTTCACAACAGTTTTTAGTTGCAAAATACATTTTATACAGTTATAAAAAACTTACATTTTTGGAAATAAGTTCCTAATTTTTTAGTAACACTTCTCATAATCTTTGTGTTGATAAAAGTCTTTTGTTTAAATGAATACACTTCAGCCGATGAATACCATACAACATGCATGTCCCCAAAAGTAACGTCTCTTATAACTATGAAAATAATAAATTTTATTAAACCTTAATATATCTAATATATTATAGTTAAATTGTGAAAAAATATTAGTACCTGACTTCCCATTGTCTTCAGTATTTTCAACTTTTCTGGTATCATCTCTGAATAGATTTAGATGTTCCCTCTCAACTTCCTCACCATATTCATAAGGTTCATATCCATCATAAAACCAAACACCACGAAAAATATCATTCTCTTCACCTATTTAAAAATCAATAATATGAGTATTATAATGAAATACATGTTATAAAATATATACTTACCAGGCCAAAATATAGATGTACATTTTTTTTTTGATAAGTCTACTTCGTAAAGACCACCTCTCACGACAACGGTATAAAGGCCAACAAAATAATTAAAAGACCCATTCAAACTAGATACATCTTCTTCGTTGCCGAAATTTGCCCTATACCTATACTCTATATTTAATGAATCAAAACCATCAAACTTGGTCCATCTTTTGTTATCGCTCTTGTAAAACCATCTGACTTTTTCAGGGCTTAGAGGTTCAAATGTTATTGCAGTACCGTTGGTCTGAGGGTTTGACACATTGTTCTCATATTGTGTGTCGTCAGAAATCAAAGCCGGTTCTTCTGTTTGAAGACGATTTGTATCCATATTGTTCATTTCTGGTACATAACTAAAATATTTTGAACAGATAAGTCGATAAATACAGGAGATAATGTAAACAAATAAAATGTGCGAGTTTTGATTTAATTAACTGATGATGTAATCAGTTATAAAAAAAATAATAATGTAAGAATAATTAACATTATTCACCTTAATATGTGAAAAAGAAGGGTCTTTTATTGACTGTTAAAAATAAAACTGCGAAAAATCGGTTGCTGGCGCCCACGATATAGCTACTAAAACGGTTTAAAACTAAATGATTAATGTTACTTTGCTTAATTAAATCAAAACGATCTATGTTGAACGTTTGGATTTTTTAATGTTTAAAAAATGTCCACTCTTATCTATTTTATCAGTTATGGTGTCATGCGGTTATCACTTCCAACAATCGTTTCGAATGATAACAAAAATACAAAATATAGTGGTTTTGATGGTTTTTGAAAAAAAAAAGCGTTTAACTTTAATGTTAATTAATTAAAAAATATAAATATATCACGTTCTAAAATTGCTGTTCTGATAATTTAACTTTTTATAGTGTTCAATAAATAATTACCGCCCGTTATCCGGTTCCACGATGTTTGGTAACTTAAGAGAAAAATTGCACAACGTCGTTCAAGAAGGATTGTCAGCAAGGTAAATGTTACTGAAAACGCATTAAAAAGAAATTGAAAAGACACTGTTTCATTACGGTGTTATCGCCGTGTTAATTTAACATTTAATTTATTTACTAAAATACTGAAAAATTAATATACCCCAAGGTTGTTGTTTTTATTGCCATTGTTCAAAACGCTATTAGAATATATTAGATTGTCGAGTATTTGAATTTGCTCGTATTTTTCCAAGTTAAATTTCACATATTGATAAAATGCAATAAATCCTACTTTGTATCTATTTGATAGTATTTATAGTTATTTATTATACCTACCAAACTATAGACATCTATTCTTTAAATAGGTTTTTTTTCTGGTATACATTATGGTTATAATTTATAATATTAGATAATAATTTACTGATATTTACTTGAAGTTTTTTTAAACAATTAGGTACCTACTATATGATTGTGCATATAATTTAATTTATTTGTGTTACTTTTTAACTAATACTTAGCATAAAACTGAATCATGTCCTTTTTAACATATACTCAAAATTCCAAACTACAGGGTGATTCACCAAGCATGTTTACTTCTTTTTTTCTTCAATAATATAGTTATTTAAAATCTGTTTTTATTAATTTTTAAATATACTTAAAAATTATATTTTAAAATTCTTGATTTTTTTTTTTTTTTGTATTTCCTATACATAGTGTCTTATGAAGAAACAAACATTTATTTTTCATATTACAACTCCCTGTTTTTGCTATTGCAAATAACTTTTCTTAAAATTACATCAAAATCAAAATTTAAATGAGTAGTTTTGAAGTTATTTATTTTTTTTTTACTATCTGTTGGTTCTTTTTAAAGGGTTTGGAATCCTCAATGGCCACGGTGATTTGAAAATATAGGAAATTTTTATCAATCTATCAATGTTAATAATTTATAAGAATTATTAAAATATAATACTTGATCATATTCAACATCTATTTTATATTTATTTTTAAACCATTAAAAAAAAAAATATTTTTATAAACAAAAAATACTCATTTTATTTTTAATTAGGTACATCAAAATGTTTTAAAAAATTATCCACTATATAATTTACAAAAAAAAAGAGGGTTTTCATTTGGAAAAAAAACTAAAAGTCTGTGTTGCCACAAGACACTCCTTAAGTATTACAAAAGTCTCTTGAATTTGAAAATATAGTCTATAAGTAAATATAAATTTCAAAAATCAGAATTTAGATAAATTATTAAAATGGAAAAAAATATAAAAATAGGGGTGAGTATGCTTGGTGAATCACTCTGTATAATATTATATTCAAATATGTATATTCCCACTACCTATATTAACTATCTTATTCTCAAAATGTATAAAGTTATAAGTATTGATTTCTAATACTCTTCAGGGTCATTGATATTGTTAATTTTTTAGTTCCTTCACTAAACAAACTGTCTTATCTAAATCAAACATAATAAAATCGTTTATCTTGTCCATATGCACTAAAATTGTATTTGTATTTGATATTATATTAAAATATAAAACAAAGTTTTTTAGTACTTAGTTTTGTTTTTTACCAACTTGTATTTCACATAAATGTTATTTATTTTCATTAATTTAAACTATGTAATCGAGGTAGCTTGTATAATGTTTTTTAAATCTTGAATTTTAAACCATACACAATTCTATAGTTATTAAGTATTCAAATATATAAGAATCAATCGCTACGGAAAATGGATATTAGTTAAATACTTAAATTATAAATAAGTTAAATGTATCTTTGGATTCAAACAAAAAGTATCTATAGAAAATAAAATATTGGGAAATTAAATTGAATACATTTTTTAAATTAATAATTTACTTTTTATTTAAACAATAAAATGTGACCATTGGTTAAGAACTAATCAATTTAATTGATAATATTATTATTTTTTTATTTTATAATCACTATTAATCATACTTCTTTCGGGTATATTTTTTAATCTTTCTCAATATCTGAGTGTATTAATAATATAATTTTTTTAAATGTATAAATTATATTATGAATTATTGCAATATTTAGTTATTTTATACTAGGCACTATATATATTAAAATCAAAATCAATATAAAATTAAATAATTATTTTTAGTGAATAAAATCACCTGATCTTTGTTCTTTGACCTAAATATTATTATAAATATAGGTTAAATATAATTATGAAATTTATATAATAATATTAATATTTATTAGATAATAAGGTAACTATTTAATAAAAAAATGCATTGATTATATGATTATATCACTGGTTTTTCAATATATACAACGTAGTAAAGAGGACTATTTTTTTTTCATATTTTAATATCTACATACATAATTATCTTAAACCATCCCTGAAATAAAATAAAAGTTCTTATTGTGTGTAGTTTATTATTGAAATAAATAGCTATAAAATACTTTTCACTGTATGCTGGTTAAAGTTTTTGATATTTGAATATAATTTATCACTCCCTAGTCTTAGATCCTACTTATTTCAAATTACTATTACTACTGATTTTATATCAATAAAACACATATTTTTTCTATTTAAATAATTTACCATAATATAAACAATCTTATTATAAAAGTAATATATTTTTCATTGATTCATTTTATTATTTACCATTAAAATTGTATTACTTGATATAAACCTAGACCCTATAGATTATTATAATTAAATTAATAGGTACATTAATTTTTAGTTATTTTAATAAAGTATTATTTACAAATATCAATTTTTCTTTATTGCCTGCATTAAATTGATTCAATATTTAAAATAATGAAAGAATGACTAAATATTTATAAATCAATTTATGTCGAAGAATAGAAATATAATTCAATATGGAACATACTACTCATTTAAATACCTACTTAGCACCTATTTTATAATAAATTATCTTATCTAAATGTGAGTCAACATTGTAATAATAATAATAATAATAATGATAATGTTTTAGTAGTTGTATGTTTTATATTCAATTTAATATTAGCTGCTCAGAAAGTTACTAATAATTAATAACTATTTTATAATATTTATAAGTTAAGAAAATGTCAGTAGGTGTAAAATTTAAATCAATAAAATAATAACTTTTATAAACAATATTACTTATTAGTAGTATCAGTACCTACATGAGCTACAAAATAATATTCTGCCTTGTATTCAGTAGTTTTAAGTTAACATAACGTCATGTTAATGGTATGCAAAACTAAGAATATTAAATTTATTGAAACCTATAAACTTTTAATGTTTATTCTGAGTTTTTTTCCAATGTCTGACCTCACCATTTAGAGCATAAAATTTGCTTCAACCTTGAACATTATTGATGGTTTTTGATAGGAAATCTTATCTGATCTGTACATTGAGGGAATACTCTCAGTGCCTAGTTTTATTATCAATAATTAAAAAAAAGACTAAAAGTAAAAGAAAAATAGAAATATTTACTCAACACCACATATTTTCACAAAAATCTGATATTAGCATATTATAGACATGGAATCATTTTGGCTGTCTGTGCTATTTATAGATATTTGGAATATTCTTGAACCCTTTTGATTTAGTATAAAATAATTATTCTTATTCAAAAAGTTTAAAAAATTAGTTATAAATTCCTTATAAATGTATAAACATTTAAAATTCACTCCTACAATTATTTCCAATAAATATAAATATTTTGTTACAATTCAAAAAATGAAAAATTCTGGCATTTGAAACTTTTCACCATGACATATATTATTATTTTTTACAGTACCATATAATTTTCAAAATAAACTTATTTCAATCTATACCATAAACCTACTCACCATAAGTTTATAATGCACAGGTTACGAGCAATATTTTTATCAAAAATTATTTAATAATTAAAAGTTAGTATTACATATGTTGTATATCATAAAATAATATTCATATTCAATTTTTAAACTACAGGTATTCTACAATAATGAAATGGTAATTTAAAATTTACTTTTATTGTGCTTTAATTTTAATTACATACAAATATTTTATATTTATTTAAATCCATGTTCGGTATTAAGAAACTATATGGTAATTTGTGGTGCATAGTTATATTAATAAACGTTTTCTATAATTAACTGTTTTTGAATACCTAAATCAATAAAAACAAATTTAGTATTGCGAATATCTTTATTGTATTTGTTATTTATTATTGATGAGCTTGCCAAAATTATATCCAATGACAAAGTTATTATATGAATACACATTATTAGATGTATTGTTAAATTCATTAAAAATTATATTATTAACATTATAGAAATTGTATAAAATATTAATTCAATTAATAATTGATTATTATAACACTTATTTTAGTAATATGATACTTAACTTTAAAATTTGTATTTATATTTTTAGTTTTTTTATAAGATTTCTATACTTTAGTTATCTTACAAAAACCAAATATAAATTATACAAATAATTGTATTTCACCTGCCATGTCTAAAACCTAAAGTTGGCATTTTAGCAAAAAATACATAGTTATATACTAACTATATTATATTATAATAATAATAATAATAAAATATTTTAAATGTTATTTATATTTTAATCCAAGTATGTTTGCCAACCAAGAAAATCTTGACACGAGGCATCATTTAATGATACAAATTATTTATTTATTTCAGTGTAGAAGCTATAAATGTATTTTTATATAATATTTTATTCAAATTTATATTATTATTTATGCGTATATAATATGATAAGTCCTTCTGACCTAACCCCTTTTTTCAATATTTTTTTCAACAATTTAAAACTGTTATTTTAAAAAAAGGAATAGTTAGAAGAACTCAAATAGTATAAAAAATAATGTTATACTAATTATATAGTATTATCGTATTCATAAGTACGCACTACCTTGTGAACTACATGTCTACATCAATTTACCACTATTTTCTATTCAATTAAATTCCAAAAGCCAACTAAAATTGACTCTGACTACAATTTTGTTTTATAATTGTTTCTAAGTTTTGGAAGCTTATTTGATTTTTTTTTTTTTTTTTTTTTTAATAATAAAAAACTACAATTTATTCTGTTGTTTTATTTAATATGTTTTGATGAATATATAATATTTTTTGGCCTACCTGTTTAAATTCTAGCTACCTCCCCCCCTAATTTTTAGTATTTATATTACAACAATAAGGGGTTTTTAATGTTTTTATGTATTTTTTTTGTTTCTAGTTTAAGGGGATTATCTGTGAATGAAGTTGTTGTCGCGCAGTCTCCTAGTGAACATCCTGTTAATTATGATGCTGGTGCTGATCTATTGCATAAATATCAGACTGAATGGAATCAGTTACACTTATTAGCTGAAGACAATGCCCATAAAGCTGAGGTTTTGCATATTACAAAAAAAAAAAGTTATTTATTTCAATATAAATATATTTATTTTGTTAACATTAAATTTTAGGAAGTCAATGAAATGATTAGTCTTCTACATCATCAGATGAGTGAACAATGGAAAAAAATGGATACAATCACATCTTGCATGGATTCAATGCCACAATTAGTTAAGAGTATTGAAAATGCCATGAAAGACATGGGTAATGTTTTTTTATAAAATTATTAATTATCAATAATAATAGACTGTTCCTTTTTACAAAATATTTGTGTTATTTTAGAAAACATTAAATTATTGATAAATGATGTTGAACACCAGTTATTGAAACTAGATGATGTAGTTGAGGAACAGGAACTGCAAGAACAAATGTTGAATGAACGGTTTCAATTGGCTGTTTACCGATCGAAAAAACTGAAAGAATTAGAAAAAATTAGTGGTATAATCTCTCATGTTAATGTATTTACTATGCATAATTCATTAAAAATATACGGTTTTAGGTGAGTTAGAAGCAGATCACAAAGAAAAGGTAGCGGATTTAGAACAAAAAATAAACATCAAACTCAAAGAAAGACAAGAAATTTTCAACCAAGTATTTCAACAAGATATGCGACAATATATTATATCAGGCATGATTCCTGTGATGAAGAGTGAGTGAAAAATAATAATATAAATTTATATTCAATATAGTATCTATATACCTTGATAACTGTGATTGTTGAATATAGGCAATGGTGGGCGTGATGAAGTTTCACTCGAAGACATTGAAATAGAGGATGACACAGATGCACTAGACGAACTTCTAAATTCTTGACGGTTGGTTTTGTATTTGAATGTTATTGTTTAAAGAGTGATATATTTTTTTTTAAGATTTGTCTTCCATGCTCTCAGTTTAACTGTTATCTATTATTGAATGTTGTTGAAAAAAGAGATAATTAATTTTTAATTGTATATTATTGACATATTTATTAGGTATTAAAATTATGCATATGTGTTGTAATTATGTATCACAATAATCAAAATGTATTTAAAATTATAAAATACAGCATTCCACTTTTATACTCACTGGTTTTATTATTTTATACTTTTGTAGATCACAAACATCACTCATTCACTCCTATACCTCACATATTAGAATATATGTAAATAAATCACATCTGTTTAATTGTAATCATAAATTAAAATGTATTTTTAAACATTTTAATACAGCATTAAAATATGTGGTCTCAAGTTACAATGTAGTGATATAAGTTTAAAATCATAAAAAACTATTCAAAATAACATATCTTATAAAGTTTAATCTTTTTTAAACTTTATTTTCTACATTGTCTAACTCAATTGATATCAATACTCAATTTATCATACATGATCAATCAGAATCAATATGCAATTAATATACAACTAAATAGATTTTACTTCAAAAAATTATAACACACATAACTTAACTAAATCTTTAATACTTATCTAAAATAAACAAAAACAACATTATCATAAAAATATAAATAAATGAAAGATTTAAACAAAATTAACTATTAAGATGTACAAAAAAACTGCCGATGTTAAGCATGGCTACATTTAAACATTATCATAAAATATTTATATAACCTACATCAGTAAAATAAAAATATAATATATAAACTATAGTGGCACTACTAATATATTGAATGTTGATTATTGAGCAGTTATTTCCTTACCCCAAAATATATAACCAATAACTTTAATGTCTGTCGTTTAGAAATAATATGGTAGTATGGTACACATATGTTTTAGGTAGCTATACCATATAGAATATATAACTAAAATTTATACTACACATATATTAAGGCACTCAATAAATAATAATTATATTGAATTTCATAAGCATCATATAATTTTAAGTACTTACCTAACTTTTTTAAAGATTTAGATTAAGTACCACTTGCATACTTAGACACATTTTGGTAATGGTACAAAAATTATCATTTAAATTATTTTGAAATAGGTATTTGAATAACAATTATGTATATGTTTATTTAAAATTTAGTGTATTTAAGTATTAAGTGGACGGTATTGTTTGTGATTTTTGTTACAAAAAAAAAAAAAAAAAATGCAACAGATTTTAAATTTTAATTAATATAATATAAATTACGTATATTTTATTATTTTAAGTAGGTACTTATGAGCTATGTAGTCATTATATAGCAATTAGCAATTACATATCATGTACATAAATTAAAATTAATAGATAGTAACACAGTTATTCACGTAAATTTAGTAAGAAGAAAAAACACCAATTAGCATTCTACTATAATTCACTGTAAAATACTTACCTGTATCTAAACCGTGTGAGATGCCCTCAAAAATTTAGCATTTGCATCGCACTTTAGATTAGAAACCAACCGAAAAAACCGGAACCTTTTTAAAATCATGGAACTAAAATCTAACAAGAACTCTTGTTTTAGAATAAAAATAAAAATCTGTTCGATATTTTAAAATACGAATTTTTAGTAACCAATTTTATTCTTTAATTCTTCATAGGTTTATAGATTTTTTTTATTTTAATATACTTTTTGAAAAAAAAAACTTCTTGTTATGTAAAAGTTAATCACAATTTACACAATTTTCTACATGTATATTAAATAATTAATAATAAATCGCAGTTTTGACATAAAATACTTTAACGTAAAAAATAAATGTGTATAGGCATCAGAGTATTTAGGATCTACGATTTAGAATTATAGTTTTTGTACGTGTGAGAAAATAATACCTATAGGTATTGAGTTGTTACCTAATACCTATTATGGTACCTAATACAGTGAATTCCCGTTACAACGAATACCAATACAACGAAAAATCCCGTTAAAACGAAAGTCATAGAACTGCCCTGCCGAAAAGCATAGCTTGTAAAGAGCTTATCAGAATTTTCTTCGTTACAACAAAATTTCCGTTATAACGAAAAAAAAAATTCGGTCCCCTTTTACTGTATTACAATAATTGTAATGGTGATGTACATTTTTAAGTATTAAAAAAGTTATGTCGGAACTTTGGAAGTGGTTTTGTTTTTGTGTTCTTAATCTATAAAACCGCGGGTAACCAAAATCTTAACAGTTATACCTAGGTTAAGTATTCATTCGTCGAGGTTCCAGTTTATACGGTTTGCAAACTCACACCGCATCAAGTAAAATACAAATTGATCTAATCGTGTTTTCAGGTGTTGAAGATCAAATTAACGTATCCATCATCCGCCATCAGTTGAAAATTTCACAATTTTCAATATTGCATACGGCGCACATGACACAATATACGTGTAAATAAACAGAAATTATTTAACATACCATATAGATTTATAATAATAATCATCATCATGTTCAGATGAGTATGAATTCACATTCTTTACCTACTAGTTTTTCGTGTATATATATATATATATATATATATCATCACAATAATTACAACAACTATACATATATAATGTGCCTATTAGGTATATGTGCTACTTACATAAAATAGAAGGTACCTAAATCGTATAATAAATATTGTTTTTTCTTTCAAGCAATACTGTGCTCGATGTAAATAATTAATTTTTTTATTTATATGATCGTTTACTGGTGCAGACAGTACAGTGAGTACGTACCGACGTGCTGTATATATGTGCTGTGTAAACGAATATGGCGCTCAAAGGCGATTTTTTTGTTTAAATTCTACCACGGACTAAGATAATATATAATATAATATATTCATATAATTCACACTATCTATATTAAAAACGGTTTTTAATACATATTTTACAAAGGATTTTCTGTCAACCCCCCCCCCCCCCCAATACACTATTATACAAGAGTAGTGATATTTTGTGAAATATTTATTTTAGTATTTGTCTACTTTGTCATATTATGTCTAAAGTTATATCTACCATAATTTCCTAGATAAAATATTATAATGCATATCACAATATATTACAGAAGCCAAATACTTACAACAATTTCCGTCTAATAACCGTTCTAGTTAATTATCAATTGAATATTGTTAACTGTAAATACATATATAATATAATGTGAATCGCTTTCAACAATTTTATATTTTAGACAATACCTGTAGGCTGTAGATGCCAAATATGAAATGGAAAAATTACTTTATTAGAGTATGTCATTGATTTTCAAACTTCATATTTGTATTATTCATACATAGACTTTAGGAGTGGATGCAATTTTATAAAAATAAATATGAACAAATTGAAATAGTAAATCGGTACCTATAATGTTATTGTCATTATATAATATTATAAAATGTCAAACGAAAGTACATTTTATTAAAAATGTAATACGGCGATTCGAGTATGCAATATTGATGCTTACGCACGTGTATAACAAAAATATCAATACACTATAATATTATATTATTATTCCAATATTTCCAACTTTATTTAAATAGTTATTACAGATATCATTGGAAGGAAGGGCATCAAATACCGTAAAAAACGACTATGTTGCTCGGGTAACTATTATATTAGCTCAAGTCCATAGACAATTTTAGAGGATCACTCATAAAGTTAAAAGTATTAAGTTTATTATAATTTATAAACTGTTCAAACGATAACCAAAAGTGAATATATAGATATTTATATACATAGTAAAAATATAATAATTTAGATAATAAAGATAAAAAAAGGAATTTAACAGTGACCGATAAATAAGTGTCAAATAAATATAATATTATTATAAATAATACCACATACAAAATATAATAATATGCCACTATATATATATGTTGGCTGTAAGCTCTTGATATCCTTAAGGACAGACACAGACTACACACAATGGTTTGAAAAGTAATTTTGGCATGCCAAGATCCTATTTTAGTGGCAACAAAATTATATTTGGGTTTTTTATATATATTAGGAACAAACCACACAAGACGATAACTGATAAGTTAACTGACTGTAGATAAAAAACAGTGTTCAAACCAAAATTATAATATTGCGTAAAACATAACTTCTGCCGAACGACTATAGCTTCTAAAAATGTATTCTTCCTGATCCTAATGTATAATAAGCACATATAAGAAAATAGATTTATATTTTTTCTTCTCTTTGTATAGGTTTAAGTAAAAATAAAATCATTATACATACTTCCACAAAACGAGATAATACCAGATTTAGGAATACAACAATTCAAAATCATTGTTATTTAAATAGGCTTTTAGATTAAATAAGATTGCTAATAGTTCAAATTTTATTTTGAAAAATAATTTGAAATTTTCAGCTTCTTTCCTGTGTTTGAAGGAAAAACTTTTTCATATTTTTGTTTGATTACCTAGCCTTTTAAGTTTTAAGAGCATATTCGATTTGAAAAATTAAATAAATTCATTTGATACCATATAGTACTAGTAATAGTACCGTACTGTATAAATGATCTGGAGTGTTCTGTTTCTACAAGGTTATAAAAAATTGAAAAAAGCAAAATTAAAATAGTATAAATATTAAAATTTCAAATTAAATTTATACTGTTAGAATTATATGTATATTTTCCCCGCTTTATTATTAATTAATTATTGTTGCGTAATAAGAAAAATATTTTTTATTGTGGCTCTAATGATTTGTGTAATGTGTCACGATGACATAGAACATAACGTTAATCAGACTCACGCTAATGATCAGTTTCTAATAAAGTAATAACACAAATATCACAAGCGGCGATAATTGTCTTATTATGTGAATCGTAAGACCGTCCAATCGGAAAATTAAATTGTTTTTAGTCCCGCCCCGACCGATTATCGATACCGCCATTCTGTTATCAACATGATTATATTATTATTTATTTATTTTACTATATTATTATTATATATATTATACGATTTATACGTATGATTGTTTATACTTTTTAAAATAGTACTCTGAATGTGTTGCTGGCATAATACATGTATTATCTATGATTGCTGGTCTTCGTAGACCGATGATGTTATCTGTTTTGATACACAATATTCATTTAACAATATATAGCAATATACACTAACACTATACTGTTTTTGATTTAATAAATTGCAGTAAAATATCATTGAATTTATTGTTTAACCTTAAGACATCATTTTAATAACGGCTTGTGATTAATGGAAAAGAAGTTCATAAATGATTTTAAAGAAAAAAATAAGATTATATAAGTAAACATTATCAAATAGAAAATAATGTAAAAGAATTGATATCGGTATTGGATTAATAAATATTTGATTGGTACAATCGTACAGATTGTAATATATCCTCTATCGACTAAAAATGTGACGTATAGGCGATAAGCACAAATAATTACTTTTATATGGGCTTTCTAGTTTCCATTGTTTTATAAGAAGTATAGCAAAAAACAGAAAACAACTTAAATTTATAGTAATCAACCAGTCAACAACATTTTTGGTTGTTTATGTAATTCTAAAAGTAATTTATTGCGACTTAAAATTTAAATAGAGATTTATTTATTTCCATATTTTTGTAAATTAACTATGATTTATCGTTCAGCTAATAATTATATACTATATGCATATTTTTATAACATTGTTAATTTTCAGATATTAGAGTTTAAAATTGTATTTCCAAACCGTTGTCGTAATTCAAACTTAATTTTAGAATATCAACATATATAACTATAAATCCATATACTCAGATTCCAATCTCGACGGGAATTATAAGTCATTGGATACCGTTTAATATAATAGTTGGCAATATCATATTATAAAACTATTATCATATCAATAATACAAGTGATATTATATTATATAATATTATTATAATATACATTTAGAAATATACGTACATAACATTCCTACCCGTGGTAACGACCGATATATTTATATTATTTCTGTGTCGATCAGTTTTGGTATTATAGCCTATTATTTTATACAGCATCTACCCGGTAAGTGACAATGCAGCTTATTACGTAGTAATTATAGTTTGTTATTATATTTTTATTGTCGCGTATTAGTCGCAATACTTTATATTATATACCCATACCGTAAACGGAGAAAGTAGTGCTGCAATGCCCGACGACGTCTGTGTCTACAGTGAATTGCGACAGATCCCCGTCAAGGACCTGATACCGGAGAGTCGGTTGGCGGTGGTCGCAGGCGACTTCTTCGTCTCGGACCCAGTGGTCTATGATGGCGATGATGTGTACGAAGTTGATTTGACTCCCGAAAATCGTATTAACCGACAAGCTTGTCGCCGGTTTTCCAACGTGGAGACGTGGATGTTACCCGACACAGAATATTTGTTTCTCAGGTGCATCGCCGGCGCGTGAGTATGACAATATAATACCAGGAGAGTCGATCACATTTAATCATTATCATTTTAAATTTATTGTGCGATTACTGCGATTCACGTCGATTTCTATACACTTCATATACGTATATATCATAGAATATTATTAATATACACATAACACCTATGTACACGCAGTACACACATGACATCGTCTATTTAACTATATATCATCAAAATCTATAGCTGGGCCCGATTTCAAATTGTGAAATGTTGAATTTTCAAAACAGTTGTAACTACGATTTAGAATTTAGATATACAATTTAAAAAAAAAAAATATTCTTCCAATGGTTTTGTCATCTACAGAGTGCACATGTATACTGTTATTATTTTTTATAAATCATTTTTATTTTATTTATTAATAACATTATGGATTTTAAAATTCTCTATGCATTTGATTTTGGTTTTAAAAAATTTGAGTTTTTGTAATAATAAATTAAGGGATACAGATTTTATTGGCATTATTTGAAGAAAATATCATAACTTATATTTTTTAACATAATACGTAAATGGGACGATAATACAATAAATAATATATATAAAAAATAACATATGAACAGACGATGAAGAAAGTCATCCAGTTATGAAACCCTTCAGAGAATTGGTTTATTTACCAACTAATTTAGTAGGTCACAGCACCAACACCTTTTTAAGCGGCATAGTGGATTGTTAGAAAGAGTGCGTGATGATACTGATGATAGGTGAAAAAGTAAAAGGTGAGGATGATGAGAAACAAAGATAAAAATAAAATAGTGTTTATGGCATACAATCAAAATATTTAAATATCTATACTTTTCTAAGTTTAAAATACAAGAAAATATATTACCTTTAAATAAATAATAATAAATAATAGTACATCGACGGCAATTGAGTCTTAATTAAATACTATTTAAGTGGTAAATTTCAAGAATAACTCGTCTACAATATACGGTGTATAAATATTATTAAACATTTTATTTTATTTTTTTCCATGTTTTTGATTGTTACCTTAATATATATATATATATATAAACATAAACATTATAATCCGTAAATGCATAATTAATAATTACTAATTATAATAAAATGTCAATATCTAGTCTAAACTAATAGGTACATCCACTCGAATTATGTTCAGACCTATAAAACTATAAGAGTAACTAGGTAACACAATTACACAAAGTTTACAAACAATCCTGTATTATATTTACCTAGGTACTTCAAAAATCAATTAATGGTTGTTAATAGCTGCAGCTAAATCGTTGTAAAAGCTTTTAAACATAATTACGTATAATTATTGAATAATAATACATCATATTTTGCAAAAACAACTGGTGATAATTTTTTAGAACACTTAACATAAATTAAATCGCAGCACTCCCTATAACGTTTACAGGGGAGCGGTTATTATCAATTACTGAATTACAAGTGTACATCGTACAATAACATAATGTAATAGTTAATTAATATTATAATATACGATATTATAACTAGAGAATAAAGGTTAAAAATAAAGAAGGAAAAAATATAATATAATCATTGATTACAGAATAAACTATTATACATTTATACCACTAGATACTTCTAGGATTTCAAATGAATCTTCGAAATATTTTATCAATCTGTTAATATTATATACATATATTTCATACCTATTTTTACTCTATACAAACTGATACTGTTATACAATCACTATAGTATGATAAGTGATTAAAAAGTGTATTTCTATTTTAAATTATCACACTTATATTTTAAATACAAAAATTGTATGTTATTAATTCTTTGAAAAAATATTTTGTTTTCAATATAATTTAATGTATTATGTATACAATTATAATTTTTTAATATTTCTTACATGAAAATTACTAACTTATATTCTATTTAAAGTGTCAATAAAAATTTATTTTTAAACTAAAGATGAATTACTACTTAAAACTTTTTGTGAAATAAAAGTTTTTCATAGGGATGCTAATGATGTTGAAAATTTTGTTGCGTATGCCGAAAAAAACCATTGGTTAGGCGGAAAAAACATATCTTTAAATTTGGATGTAAGCAAAACCATATTTAACAGGCAAACTAAATTGGTATTACACAATTCCAGTAAGCTATAAATATCTTATATAATATTTAATATATAACTCGTAACTACATCATTAATATACTAGTTTTATAATTTATTTAAGAGCCACAGAAATCTTTAGACTACCATGTCACTAATGCATCTCAACCGTTCAAAAAAACTAATTTCATATTAGAAGATTGGCCTTATGTTAACTTAAATGAGCCAATAATATCAAAAGGTATAAGGTTTCTATAAAATGATTATACAACTCGCTTATAAATAAATCTAACGAATTATATAACTGTATCTCTCTCTTTTCCTCTGTAAAGGAACTGACGATGAACTCGCGCCGTGGATGAGATCACGAAACAAACAATTTAACACCTGCCGTCCTATAAAATTTGATAAATTGCAACAATCGGGTAATTAATTCTATAGTTGAGACTTGAAAGAAATAATCTTATTAGTTTAATGTTGATTTGCATATTTATTTTGCTCAAGGTTGATGTAATACGAATGATTTTTATACTTACCTACTTTTTTGATTGTTATTATTATTATTATAACGCCGATGAGTAATTAATTACATGATAAATTAATATTAATTATTGAGCAATATTTAAAACATTGTTTCTTTAAACGTATTCAGTTTTTTTGATGCACGAATATGCTTTGTTACAAGAAAACTGGATACTACAGCAAACACTACAACAGAAGCAACACCAACAACAATCACATCAACCGCACCAACAGCAATATAATCAACACCTTCATCACCAACTATATCAACAACAACAACAACAACAGCAACGCCAATACCAACAGCAACAACAACACCAACAACGACAGCTAAACCAACTGCAATCACAGCAGAGAGCTTTTTTATTCCCGTCACCATCATCACGCCAACAAGTGTTTATGTATGGTCAGCAGCAAATGATACCTCCTTTCTTGTACAATATCACTTTCCAGCCAGGAAATGTTTACCAGCGATTTTCTACCCCATTTCTACAGCCGACACATTATCGGCCGATCAATAAAGATTCGCTGTCAGCAACTACTACTACCCAAAAGTGATACACATATTTTGATAAACTATAGATCAACCAGTGTCTGATCGACTTGACTTCCCTTTTGTTTTTGAACACACATGTAAAGGATTTATCCGGATGCTCAAATCTTTACGAAAATCTACCGAATAGTAATCTAGAATATTGTTATTTTTTCAACCCTCATATCATCAATTGTCCTCGACAACATTTTTGTGATGTTCAACGAAGTCATACATTTGTATAATATTATAGTTGCTATAAGTACAATGAATAATATTATGATGTAACTTATTGAAACGTTTCATTTATGCACAATTATTCAATTTTATTATAATATTATAGACTGTAGTTAATCATATTAAATTAAATATAATAAAAAGTTAACGACTGTGACAAATTTAACTGGTAAAAAATATAAACAATTTATAAATTGTTGATTCTAGTTAAAATAAATCATTCGGCGAACATTTAAAATTGAGTAAAAAAAGTAATTTAAAAATAACATAATGTGATATAAAATTTATAATTAGTTGAAAACCCTAATAATAAATATTAAATAATGAAAAAATATTAAAACAATGTTAGTTTTTACTAGATTATAATCTATAAATATAAAATTAAAATACCACTCATTCATCGCTACTTCTCAAAACTAAAAAATACGAATGCAACGAAATAACGAATACAAATAACTTATAAAAAAAAAAACCTAATTTTTTAGATTCTGAACGGAGTGATGAATGTATTGATTCTTTTTGACTTCAGTCCCACTTTGAAAAAGAAAATTAATCTAGTTGGTATTTTGGAGTAAAAGTAAAAAATTTCCAGTAGTTTTCAAAAGCGTCAGGAAAAACCCTGAAAAAAATAACGGAAAAACGGGAATTTTTACGCATAACCACTTTTTTTCGATTTTTTGAATTTGCTGTAACTCAAAAACGAATCATTGTAAATACTTGAAATTTTCACCAAATTGTTATACTAGAATTATCTATTTACGATTAAATTTTTAAAATATTTAGAATTTGTTTAAACTATTTATAATAATCATTGAAATTTTTGATTTTTCTAAATATATCAAAACCACGAAAATTTGCAAGGAATTTTGAAGTTGAAAATTCAAAAAAATTTTTTGATTTATACCTAAGGTTAAAAGCCCAATGCAAGGTTATCCATAAGTTTTTCTTCAAGTAAGTGTAAAAAAAAAAAATTCCAGCGTCAATATAGAAACAATTTTATGAGCGTATGAAATTTAATTTTTTACGGAATCGCGTAAAATAACGATAGGTATATTACAATTTAAATATAGATGATTATATAATATATCCTACTAATTATTACTGACAAATCATCTCTGTTCAGAATCATTTTTCGTATACAATGATACCTGTCATTGCATTCAAATTTAACACTTCTATTATTTTTTTAAATGTTGAACACAATAAATAATAAATTGAATACAATGATTTATGATTTATTTATCGTCTGTAAGCTTACGCTCGTGTTGAAGATAGATAGTTATACAATGATAAATCTAAATTACAAGTTATTACCAATACATGATCCAATTTTTAAATTTTAGTGTGAAAAAGAAGAATACTATATTATTATTTTGATTTTGTATTAAACTATTAAAAACCTCTAATATGCGAAATAAAATACTTTATGAACGATAACCGTCCACTACAAAGAGTGTATTTGTTGAACTAAATTTAAAATCTAAAAACATTATAATATTATTTAATTTATCATGTGTCTAATAAAGATGTAGGTACATATGAGATAACTTTTTGAATAGAAGGTTAAATAATTGTTATAGTATGGCCAATGAAGAGTAGGTTACGGTCGGCATACAGCATCCATCGCCGAATTTTTGTAAATTCAGTGGTTCTACATTTAGGAGTATTGTCAACAGCCAACAGGTGGTAGTTGGCACGTAATTCGTGGCAGGGGGTTTTTGGGTTTCTTTCGACGCATTTTATAGGGTAACATTTTACAGCGAAACACGATTGTGTTCTAGCCTATATGTATAATCTATATATATATTTTTATTTATATTTATTAGTACATATTAGGTATTAAACTATGATAGTTCAACAAAAGGTTAAACATGAAAATTAATTACAGAAAATAATACAGCCGTTAAACTGTATAGTTTATGTATTATACATAAGCATAACTGAGAGAGAGAAAAATATACAGATAATACAGATTTTGCGTTGCGAAGCATTAAATAGAATATTTGTTTTTCAGTTTTATTTACTTGTGACTTTAAATACTTAATATTTATTTTGTATTTGTTAATTTTAAATATGTAATACAGGTCTATTGTCTATTTCGGTATTTCGAACATTCTAACAGTAATTTAATTGTAAAAAGCGATTATTTCATTTTATTTTTAACAATTTAATATTAAAAAAGCATATACCTATTAATAATATAGTGTTGGGCAACGATATAATATTGTGTATCGATATCGCATCGAATTATATTTTTATAAATTTAGTATTTGATATTTACGAGTATTATTGGTACACAAAAATCGTAAACTTTTATTATACGTACTTCCTTATTTTTTATTATTATTAATAAGTAAACATTGATTACTAACCATGATTTAAGATAATACTTAAGATTATTTTAAATCGTGTTACTAACTAATAAGAAATCACATTCAGATAATTAAATAAATATTAAAATTTAAAATAAAAAATAAACAAAACTACTCTCTTTTTATTCATAATATTCAAACCTGATTGCTGCATCCTAGAAAATAAATGACGACTCAAATTACACTGCAAAAAAAAGGATAAATTAACAATAAGATACTACCTATACCTAGTGGCCTAATACCTACATAATGCTTATCGATACAGATGACATTCATTATAGCTATAACAAATGTAATACCTACTAATGTAGAAATGTCAAATTAAATATAAATAATATAATAATTCACATTTGCCGTGGACACGTGTACAAACTTTATCAGCTGACAAATTGTATTACTTATTAGTAATTGTTATTAGTTAATGGTTTATTATACATCACACACAATACAATTTACTAAAGCTTAGAATCTAAAAATAAAATGTATAAATTATTAAATTTGATATCACGATAATATATCATACAATTATAGAACGATATCGGTGTCGAAAATGTGTTATTACGATATCGATATAGTATCGAATAATAATATCGTTGCTCATCACTATATATTACCTATACAATAAATGCGATAAAAAAAAAAAAAAATAAGAAGTATTACACAATCTTTCACAATTTCATCAATGACATATTATGAGTTGTACCTAAAATATACAAAAATTTTAAAATTTATATGATAAATAAAATAATAAAAAAAATATAAATATATAATTTAAATATTTCATATTTTAATCATTAGTTTGATTTTATATGTTGGACGATTCCCATTAGGCAGTTTATCCAAACCTGGGGGGCGTGTAAACATTCTTGGGGAGGCGCAAGCAGTCATTACGAAGTAAAATTTTATTTATTTTACAGTTTAGGGAAAGAATAAAAAAAAGTTAGGTGATCATTTTTTTCAATTTATTGGAGGGGGTTGCGAGATTTTTAAAAACCTACAAATGGGGCGTAGGATAGAAGAGGTTGGAATAAGGTCATTTTTTATACATTTTGTATTGGATCGAATTCTTTGCCTTTAGACCGTATCCATTCCACTATACCTATGTTTGCCTTTTTTTAGGCTATTGTTGGAATTTTTTTCTTTTCTTACCGATTAATTTGGTGTATTATCCAATTGAATAACAGATTTCTCGTCTAACAGAGACACTATTTCTTTAAACTAGTCTAGAAATGTCTGACCATTCATTTAGTCGTGGTAGTTTGAGGGATTTTTTTTTTTTGATTCAAAACGATCACCAGTCACGAAACTAGCTCAATTTTTCTAACCCAGTGTGTAGACTGTAGACAATCAACCTTTTTACTTTGGTAGTTGGATAGACTTTCTAAAAATAATATTCTATTCGAAGTAACGGTTTTGTCAATCCAGACTACTCAAACAATCGCCGGTATTTAATCACGTCTCATTTAGATATTAAATTGGTCTTCCTTCTTCTCAAAACCGACGAATCGAGTTTAAAAGTTTTCTTCTCCAGCTTAAATCGCTTATTTTAGTTAAAATATTGTACCGCCATCGATTTGTAAATTTAAAATTTAAGCTCTTCAAAACTTTCCTTAAAGAGGGTTTCCCGATATTTGGTGATGTTTTGTTTTCATTAATTTTAGTACCTTCGTAAGCGTCATAAAATCTATACTGTTCCAAAACGAGTTGTATTCAATCCAATATCAAGTGTGTTAGGAATTCGTTTCATTAAATCATGGTATTTAATGTTGCTTCATCTATTTTTAATGCTTTATAACAATTAATAATCAAAGTTTTTTTTTCTACTGCCAAAACTAACTGGAAAATATAAATAATTAGATCGTTATAGTTTTTGCTTTATATACATATTAAACTGGTTTCACTTAATTTGCCACAAAAAATCTTTTTCCGCGAGGAAATCATTGATAAATATTTTTCATCTGAATCTTTATTAGTTATTACATTATTCACAAAATAATAAACATTTAAACACTTAACACGACACACAATACACAATAAAACGTAAAATTTTGACGGAGAGTAAAAATTACCTCAAAAGGACGCGATCTCTGTAGCACAGTATGCTGTTCACAATAGGTCAGGAATGTAGACCGATGATTAGATATTTGGAGAACAAATCAAAAGCCGACTGCGCGTAATGGACTTAAAACCGTCTGGCGCTAAGTAATGCTCTTAACATACACGGAGTAAAGCAGTATGTCAGTTGTGTTATATGAATTGTAAATTTGTTTAATTGTTTGATTGCTAGCTATTGTGGATTGCGATTGCTTGACTTGATTTAATATTAGTAATATTACAGTTATGATTAATTAATTAATTAAACTGAATTGTGCAAATTGCTAATTTACTTTCCCGAATAACATTAGTCATGTGGTCAACGGGACCACACTACATTTTTAATTTGAGTAGTTATTAGTTTAATATTCTATTCTATATTAACTCAAATTTTAAAATTAGCATTAAATATAGGTACTAAAATATTATACACTTATACCCTTACAATATAAAAGAAATTTTATAAAGTAAACATTAAAAAGGAATTTCCAAAAGACCAAAACAATAATCAAGCCAAAATCGAATTAAGAATTAAAGAAAATTGAATTTATCTGCAAGCAACACAAAGAGTATGTAAAAACAAAACACCAGAAAATATACTTAAGTTTTCTATAGTTGGAAATAGGTATCGCCGCCCGCCGGTATCGAGGCTTTAAAATTTAATTTAAATATTATATTAAATGTAATTTTTCCACTTTTTTTAATTATTTACTTTTTTATTTTGTGTTTCTGTTTTTAATGATAACTTTTTTTAATAATAATAATTTTTGGTATTTTATGACGTGAATTTATGTAAGCATTAAGTGTTTAAATACATTTAGAAAGGATTTATTTGCATTTGTTTTTAAAAATTAAAAATAATTATGATTTAAGTGATATAACTTTTCTGTGTAAATAGAAAATTTGGCAATGTCGCACCAAATTTCATGTGCAATCGAAGTACGCCTTGAATAGTCAAAATCATCATTATTTATTATTCCGGCACTGCGTGCGATCGCATACCTACCTACCCACCCATCTAGGTAAAATGCACCCAATTGTTCCCCCTGGAAACAACATATGTTGTCCGACTAGTAAGAATAGGATTATCACAATATATTTTAACTTGTCACGATGTCTTTGTATCATCACAACAGAACTGAAAATAAAATCGATAAAACGCACCTCAATACAATACTTTTTTTTTAAAAGCAACCAATCGACCAATAGGGGGTAGTCGGTACTATAGCCATCGTTATTTGTGTTTTCTCTTTTGAGAAACTGTAACTGGGATTCCACGAATTTGTACGGTATTGAGTATTGTCAAGTTAATGGTATAAAGAAACTGGTTTTATTTTTATGGTATAGGGATTAGGGATATTGAGTGCTATAAACGCAGCATATTATTGTGTGTATTTTAGGACATATATTATATAATGGGGATTTTAAATTCCGCCCGAAATGAACAGGTAAAAATAAGGTCTATGGTAAATTCCGCCCAAAAAAATATACAGGTACAAAAATTGATTTGTAATTTCCGCTCAGAAAAAAAATACATATATATACATGCATAATATATTTAGAAAATATAAATTATATGAAATATCTATAGATTCTTATTGTGGAAAACGTAACTCATTATTTTGGGAATCTTGACAAAAAAAAATAAATAATATGGAAGTGATATTCTGAATTGTATTTATTATTACAATTATTACTATTTTTACGATTATACATGATTTATGTTGTAATTATTGACTTAATATGTGAAATATATATTTATTTAAATACCTACCTATAAATTATAATGATTAATGTTATGTTATGTTATGTTATGTCAGTAATAATAGGATTAATTAAACGCATTCAGAAATTTGTTTATTAACAGTAAGTAATAAATGTATTCTTTATAAACCTATACGGTTTTGATTGAAAAATACAAATAATAGTAACTTTAAACTTCATTAAGTAAAAAGAACTTCTTACTTATAACTTATAAGTTATATTATGTAGAATGTGTTTATAAATTATCAACTTTTTTCGCGTGGAATTTACATGTATTTTTTTTTACCTGTATTTTTTTGGGGGCGGAATTTACATGCACTTATTCTATATTTAGGCTAGTAGACTATATTTTCAATGGCTTCAAAAACCCGTTTTATCCAAAAATGACCCTCTCTGTTTTATCCAAATTTGTATACTATACTCTGAAAATGAAAGAACGCGCTGATTCTGCGCAACCCCCCACGTCACCAAGGGCGGATCCAACATGTATTTACGGTCGGGGCACTTTAAAGGAAAAATTATATAATATATATAAAGTCCCCCACTAAAAAAAAAAACAATATTATAAAAATTTATGTTTTTTAATATTATTTTTTTTCCAACGAGGGTGGCACGTCACCATGCTATCAAAACTGGTTCGCTCATGGCTGGGTATCATTTGGAATGCGCAGAAAAACTGATTTTGGTCGGTCTGCGGCGCGTTCTCTTGTTGGACAGAGTATCTATCTATACATGATTCTTGTTTTGCCCAAACTTGTTTAGATCAATTTAAAATTAAGTTGACAATGGTTTAGTCAAATATTGTTGTATATTATATTTATAGTATCTTAACATAATTTGGTAATTATATTTCTGAGGTTAGTATACATTTACTCCTAGTCTATGGGCATGTAATTCAGTGAGTATTCTGTTTACGACGAATGCGTGCAAGTCGTATCATTCGTTCTTCAATTGCCACTTTTATCGTGGACTAAATTTGATTTTTTATAATACGTTTTATAGATAATGTGGTTCTAATTTGTTAAATGTACCTTTTTTTGTAAACTGAAAAAAAAATTTTAGATAACAATAATTGACCGAACCGTTACCAACTTTAAATTGATCTAAACTAGTCTGGGCGAAATAAGAACCATTTAAAATATAAAAATTTGAGTGAAACGAAGAGTTGTGAATTATTATGCTCTAATAATTAACATAATTGAACCTGTTCAACCTTATTTACCAGAAAAAAAATACATTTTCCGATACACTATTTAAAATTACAGTCGAACTTACCTAATGAACTTAAGTCAGAGTTAAAAGTTTGAGCTAACCAAGCTTAACTGAATACTTTATATTGCATTATAAACATTTATCAATTTGTCATATTTTTTTTTCTTACTACTGTTTTGAGTATTTTTGAGAAATATAAAAAGACATTTAAACAATTACATATCATTTAACTATACTAAAAATATGTATATTATGGCCACTAACTCCAAATACTCGTTTAAAATACAATGTGAATTGGATAATACCTATCCACTTATATATTATTTTTACAAAATAAGGAGACAAAAAAAAACCAATATTCAATTTTAAATACTATACAATTCTATCTACAGTAACACAGGGCTCAATTATCAATGATAATATTGGGTGACTATAATTTACGACTACGTAGTATAAGCGGGCATTAAATTTAAAAAAAAAAAACATTTAAATCGTCATAGTTTAATAGTTATATAGTTAATTAATGTTATAACTTATTAATGATGATACAATATGATTCATTTAATTAATTTTTCTTAATCATACAAAAATATAGGTTTTCATGCGGTTTTATATTATGTTATTCGTTGTAGATATTTCTATTTTCTATTTTAATGCTTTGTTGGCATCCTTGGCTTATTCGTTCTACGGTTCACAAAAATATGGTTTAAACATTGAAACATTAAATAAACATAATTTTTAGCCGAAATCCGGTCATAAGTGTAAAAATACTAATATTTGTATATCTGTATGACGTATAATATGTAAATTAAAAATAATAACTTCAATAGTCTTATTATGTTATTGATTATATAGGTACTACACCTGTTAACAAAGCAACGGGAATTTTAATACCAAACCAGTTTACAACATAATCGAAATTGTTATTTGTTTTAATGTAAAAATGAATAACTAAAGAAAAATGAAAATTAAGCCAAATATTTAAAACAGCTATTTATTTACATATGATTAAATAGTTTTAAAATTATTTTTGTTTTTTTTTTAACAATTTATGGATATTTTAAAATTTTAATTTTTTTATTATTTATGTTATTTTGTGTTTCTTAATTTTTCACATTTAAAAATTATAATCCAAGATTCTTTTAAAATTAGTTCCCAATAATAAAAATATTTAAATTACAAATATTATTCACAATATTGTCTTGTATGTGACTTTGAGCCTAACAACAACAATAGGTACATTATAATATATTAAAAATATAAAATAAACGATGCGCTTAAAGAAAAAATTAATTCAAAATACCTACTGTATTGCAATTAGAGAAAAATATTACTAAGAGTACTAGCTTAATATAATATTATAATACAAAGAATATGATATATTTTTATTAAATTCTAGAAGTTGCCATTATAAAATATATGGTCGAAAATTCCTGTTATCTATGTAGTTATTCGTTATTTAATTTCTAGTAAAAAACAAAATAGATTATGTTAAATCTGGTTTTGTGTTAATATACCCGTTCCCGTGTAATAGTAGCATTAATAGTATCAATAACATGGAATAAGTTGAAGTTATTATATTTACTCAATTTACATATTATCAGGCATGTCAAACACGCGCGACTCTCGGCTCATTTTTTTGTGGCCCGTGCTATTAATGTCGTGTTCAACTATCTTAGATTATTAGAGAATTGTTTCAATGTTAATTTTTTTTAAGCTTTTTTAATTTAGCTACACCTGCTGTGTTTGTAAAAGTACAGAATAAAAAAAATGTGTAAACAATATTTTTTTTTCGTTAAATTTTTATGTACGGCCTACGTGGTAAATTATTCAATATTTTGGCCTACTTAATACTTTGAGTATGACATGCCTGTTATACATAACATTTTAAAGCAATCCTTAACGTCTCAAATGTCTTTGTACACCTCATTTTTTATAAAAATTGGAATAATAATAATAATAAATGTTATCCTCTTTGACTGCAGAGTGCAGACTATTTCCCAACATCGTATATAATATATTGAACGACTATTTGTATTTTTCCAACTCAATTCTAACGCTCACCTTCTTGGTGCTCTTTTATTTTTAATTGCTCGATAATTATTACAATATAATACATATGAATGCACGGCATACTATAATTGTATGATATATATGCATAAATAAACTTACACTTAGTCTTTGCATGGTGACAATATCGAGAGTAGGATAAATTATACATATATGCATAATATAACAAACATATTTATACGTGTATTATTCTTTTATTTGCATAAAACGCATTCAATAATATGTAATATTGTGTGCGACATCATGTAATAAAAAAGTGGTGAGGGAAATGATTATCTTATTTTTTTTTATAAACACATATTTTTTATACGACGACATAACGTACACAATTTAAAATAATTGATGGAAAAACAAACGAAATAGTATAACATGACACATAGTCTATATATAATATGCACCACAATGCGAGTTAGTTCCTCTTTAAGGCCGGTTTGCTGGTAGTTTCCAGGCTCATGAGTTATACATATTTAAAGTTTAGACAAGCGGAGTAGTGGATAAACATTTTGCGGGGTAACCTCGTACCACTCCACTCCGTGCATCTACATTTTAAATACTTATAACTCATAAACTACTCGCTCTAAATTCGATTTTTATGTATCAAAATACTCAGAAAATTATTCTGCTTTGGAATATGAAATTAAAAATTTATGTTGTCATTCAAAAAAGTAAAAAACTTAAAAAAAAATTAAATTTTTTAATAAAAACGCTTTTTTAACAAATTGAAACTATGTAAAAAAATGTTTTCAAAAACATAAATATTTTTTTAAATAATCAGTGTACAATGATAAAAGAACCACCTTGTATATACCTAATATTATATTTATTATATACGTGTGTATATGGGTGTGCTGTTAGTTATTAGTTGCGGCCTCAAAGATTTTTTACAAAATTGGTGGTCCGCACAACTAAAAAGTTTGGGAAGCGCTGATATAAGACATAGCGGTATAAGTAATATAATTATAGTATAACACAAAATGAATAATGTATAATAATAATATTTTACTATTATATACCTATTCACTATTTTTGATAAAAATAAGTTTAACCTATCGTACAGTGTAGCGATCTAAATTTGTTTAACGAAAAGCATATTAAGCCAGGTCTCCGTGATTGGTGAACTTATTGTCAAGTACCTACCATCGCCTTAAGTTGTACACTTGTGTAAGTAACAAAAAAAATTGTTCTCACAGCTGGTTATAACAAGTATTTGCAAAAGAATTACGTAACTTATACGTATACTTGATTTTTTAGTTATAATATTTTATTTGCATTTGCATTTTTAATACATACAGTGTGCATTACAAATTATACTAGTGTCTTCTCAATAGCAGATGTCAATAATAATAATAATAATAATAATAATAAAAAAACTGAAATTTTATTGTTCTTAACATTTACAATTTATTGTACAGTTTATATAGTGTTTCTGGCTATACATGCAGTTAATCACATGACATGTCACTTTAGCAATAACAAACACTAATTTACGATTTATATTTAACTGTTGGTACATTTCTAAATTCTCAATTTTAATTCTTAAAATGTTAAGTTATAATGCTTTTATTAATATGTTAGTTGTTCTTGTAGATAAGTAAAGATATTTAAAATGTATAGGCATAATTTATTTATATAACCATTTGAAGTTAAAATTTTGATACGATCTATCGAAATCTCGCGAATTCGCAAACTGTTTTGCAGTTGAACATTTATAAAATGTCTTATTTTATATTTAAAACAAAATTCCTCATAAATAGTTTTTTCTGGAAAATTAAAAAATCTAAAAAATAAATAAGCATATTTTTTATAGACATACAATTTGAACGAAATCGCTTGTTTAAATTATTATAATAACGTTATTTGAAATATGCTGTATGATATCATTATTATACGCTCATAGATCGTCGCCGATTAGGACTTAGAATCATTTTTAATGTACAATAATATATTAGTGAATTCAAACTGAATACATTCATTACAATAACCCACTCAATAACTATTATTATATACAATTTACACAACAAAACAGCACCAACTTTCTACTCTTTTTTATTTTAATAGAAAAGTTTTTATTTCAATAACACAATATTATAAACATAAGTTTATCACCATTGTGGTTGATTTTATGGGAGACATTAATTGCAGATCCGCAGTTTATTTTATCATTAATCATTATTCATTATTATGTGGCTCCTATTCTGACATAACACATAAATACAATTTATTGTGTTTCAACAAATGTACAATAATAATTTTAAAATTGTACAAACGCCTCTCTCAAATCTGTATAGATATAGTAGATACTATAATATAGTACCTAATACATTACAACCTATGTATAATATATAGCCCATATAGTTTTTCGGTGTATCTTTTATGAAAGATGTAATCATAAATATTAGAAAATTAATTATAATTAATAATTTTACACTAATAACACGCTATAATGTTAAATGTTGTATGATTACTAAATGTTCATTCGATTTCTGCGGGCTGACACCCTTTTTTTTATACTTGCATTGATCCACTACGGCGATTATTATTGTTTTGCGTTTTTAGTATAACAATAATAAAATATCAATTTGAACTGTTTAAATGTAATATTTTTATTTTTTACTGTATCTATATTTTATACTAATTTCTTTTAAAAATAGCATTGTGTAGAGTCAAAATATAATTATTTCCTTTTTTTATTTTTGAAATTTAATATTTTTTACATTTTGCCGCTTAAAGAACAAAATAGATTCACTTTCTTACCAAAAATATGCTGTTGTTGAATTAAATTATACTACTTCAAAATGTAATTATAACACAAGAATAAAATATAAATAAAAACACATAATTGTAAAATAAATAAAATTCACAATATTAACTTCATTTACGGAGTTTTCAAATTTACTTTTGAATTGTATGTTTATCAGTATATTAGTTATATGGATACCAAAATATAAATAAAATAAAGTAGGTACATAGCGAAGCGACCGCCGAGCAGTTTTTGATTTTGATTTTTAAACACATTGGTCCTTGTGAGCTGCAGGGCTGACCTACAGGCTATAGTATACACAATTTCTGTGTATGCTATCGATCAATATTCAATACTTTATAATACAATAACATTTTCCATTGCTATTTTTATGATTAGGACGTTTTACTTAAGCTGTTGTTTTTGTTGCTGTTGATGAATATGACCGTAAAAATGTTAATAATGCCGATAATCTCTATGTGATTGAGTAAAATAATACAATCCCCAGTGTCGACATTAGTTAATATAAAAGCGAAATCTTTTGTTTTCATGATTCGACTATAGCGGCGTATTCGTCAGTGGAGAGTTCAACATCATAATACGATTTTTAAGCTCAACAAGTTGCATAGATGTCATTTATCGTTTTATCAACTTATCGATCGAATATTTGAATATTTGAACACCGCATAAAGCACATATGGGTCGCACTTGCAGGAATGGTCATACCGACAACAAAAGGCGTGTCCACGATCTATCCGAAAAGCAGTGGGCACAAACATTAATATATATTAATAATATTGTTGCTTCTGTTGGTGACGGCGACGATGATATTAGATAATGATATGTACCTATGTTATAGTCACGTACATACTCGAAAACAGTGGCGCTGAAGTCAATTTTTATAGGTATAGTAAAGACTTTACTACTGTAATTGCCAACACAGTTTAATACAATTTCGCAATCTGTAATGGTAATATGACATAATATGTTATCAATTTTATTTTTAAAGGCATTTAATTTATTATTATTGTGTATCAGTTATTTTTCACCTACCTATTTAATGTTGATTTTTGAAAAATCAAAAATCGTTATGTTTAGAACATGTATTACTGTGTATAAAAATTCTGGTACGGCTCGCAGGGTGGGCCATGGCCCACCCGGCCCCCCCTGTGCGCACGCTTATGAGTAAAGTACAAACATTAATACCTACCACACCCAGAGACACACGATTTAATTCTCCTTCAACAATGTAAAAACAGTTTTTGATACACAGGTATACGTATACTCAATATATGCTTTATTTGTATATACCACAATCATAAATCCCACACACGACCACTCTAACCACCTACCCACGATCCACCCACTTTAAAAGGTGGGTGAGTTTCCCTATTGTGTATAGGGTTTGGCGTCACTGCAGTCGAGAAGATTAAATCGAAATAATCATTATTACGGCAAATCTCCTGCAGTGACCAGCACGTAACAAATTACAAAAATTCCTTATTTATCGTCGTCATGTTGACGTCAGGTCTGATTTCTATCATGTTTACGTACAATCCCTCTTCGCGAATGTTCGAAGACCAATACGTTGAAAAACGAGCAGGTTGATCGGACCAAATCACGTTGATTGCTATACGGTGGCATCTGTTTCGTCTTTCGTATACCTAAATCGATTCTACAGTTGATAAGTTGGTTTTATACACGGCTTTTTGCATGCATTTTAACGAGCGTGACAACTGTTGGTGGCGATAAAATGCTAGATTTAAATTCTAATCATTTTCAGTTTAGTTTTCTAAGACTTAATAGGGCTTATTGACATGTTTAGCATATACCGTGTGTATGTGACGTATAGGCCCAAGGCCGTACCTGTGGGGGTTCAACCCCCCCCCCCCGAAATTAATTTCCAGTTACGGCCTTGTATAGGCCAAAAGCTAATCAGTCGATGTTTTTTTATCCCGAGTACCTATTGCTATTGCTAATCACTGGTGTGGTAGCGGTGATGATCGTCAAGGGTAGAATTTTCAATAATTCTCATTATTGTATATGATGGCATATTAGAATGTAAGTTTATTCACAAGTTTTCTCATTCTATATGGACACGAAACAAGTTTCATTGACATACGGTTTCTAACGCATTCCGTTGTTTTTCCTAAAAATTGAATTATAATTTAAATATCATACGATCGGGAATAGCAGTGATAGGTATATGTCACTTGCAATGACAATGACAATTTCAATGACTACGTCTACTATTATGTGTAGTAATAATATAATAGTTATAATAATAATAATAATAAAGATGAATCTAAATTTTACCTCAACAATCACATTAGATTAGAATTAAAGTCTAGTATTTCATTCTCTGTAAGACTGATGGCTTTAGGTAGGAATGCCCTGTTTATTGATCAGGCCCGGACAGAATCGTACACTAGACGGCTGTCCTGTATAGAGTTGTTTGATTGCAGAATTTGACAATTGGATATAGTCTATTCACGGTTAAATCGCTGATCAACGCGTAGTGAATATTCGATTGAACCGTCAAACCGGCTTTTTCATACTACTGCTGTGCTCATGATACCCATGATAAAATAAACATGATGATACCTATATAATATTATAATGCTAATTCTTATATAACATTATATTCTTATTTTTTTGTTAACTGTAAAGCATTTGTTGTATCAGAAACATTGTTGTCTGAACTTGCATCACTGATGGTTTTGAAAACAACTTATTTCATTTTTGACCTCAATGCCAATATTCAACCATTTTTAAAAAAATAACTCAATTTTATATATTATTACAGAGAACGACTGAAGAGGCGAATGAGTGAACACCAAAATGGAAAAGTAGGTACCAAAGTAATTGTTAAATGAGCGACGACTTTCAAAATATAAGGTACTATTATTTCCAAGAACAATTAATATAATAATATTATATATTATATCCGTTCCATATCGATCATTAGGCTAATAACCATGGTATTAGATAGTCGACGATTCTAAATAGTCTAACACAAGCACGCGCATGCATAGGTCATCAAATTAATATTAAAAGCTTAAAGTGACTTCCTATCCGACCTGATGGCTGATTTACATGTTGAAAATAGGTATTTATTCAATAACTTTTTTTACTAGGTTATGTAGGAAAAAAAATTATGTTTTAAAATTATAACTGAATGTTATGTATAAAATAACATTTTTTTCATACGTTTTGAAAAGGTTAACATATTTTTTAAACCTTATTGAATACAAAGACCAATAACTTGTTTTCTACATAACCTAGAAAAAAAGGTGATGAATTCATACATATTTTTAAAACAATAATCGGACATTAGAAAGTATGTAAACTAATCTTTTGCTTATTGGTCTAAAACTACAATAATTGTAGCTTATAGTGCTTATAACTTATAAGTTATAATATTATATAGTATATATGGCATATGCGCTGAATCGCTGTAATAATACGACTACAATATCATAATAAATTTACAAAATTTTATGCGGAGTTGCAAGGGCTCGTCGTTATCTTTAATATTCCAAATTTCCAAACATACCGTCTAATTTTAAACTTAATTATGAAAATAGCAGCAATATTCGATGAATGAGTCACAGTACTCATACTACTCATAGCCTTCTTAGCCAGTTACAGGTGTTATAGTACGGCCGACGAAAAGTTCCATTTGCAGCTACATTTGCACAAAACTGTAATTGCTAACACAATTCACTTAAAGTACTATTTTTTGTCACGCATCTATAGCATCCTAAAACTTCTCTATCGACATCATCATAAGTCATGACAATACATAATAATATTATGAACTGTTTTTGCTCTATTTTTGGCATTTAGATTCATCAAACTATTTCATAGAAAACGACTCGCGGGAGTAACCCACCTTCCAGCTATAGTATTTGACATAGTAGACACAAAACGTATCGGATACGTTCATGTATATTGATCCGATTTTAACAGTAACTTACCGACCGCTGCGTTGCGGAGGGTTTCCAATTTACCGCCGATCGGTAAAAACATTTACTGTCCGCCGAACGGAAAAAGGTCATTTTCACACGCTTTAATCGGAATCGAAAATTAAACTTTCGGTGCAGGCACAATGGAAATTATTTTACTATACGACAGGCTAAATTAATTTTTTCCGAAAACATCACGTCATAAATTATATTATTTTTTATTATAATTATTGTGATAGCACATAATTATTATTCTGTATTCATCGTTATTACATTTTAGCCCAATACCGAATAACTGTAGAATAGTGTGAATAGGTTAGTTGTTTTTATATAAGCAATATCTTTAAATATTAATCTAAATATTTTTGATGTCCATGTGTACATTTAGTTATAAATATAATAATATACGTAGAAGTTTTAATTTTCACGAAGACGAACTATAAATAATATTTTTAAATTTCTCGTATAACAAAATACGGCTAATAATATTACATCGTTATTTTTCTGATACGATTTGATTTCGTATTTAATTATTATAATTATAATAGTTTATAAAATATTTCACTGTCACCGACTGATTGACTTTTGAGACAATAGTCTTGACTTGAGTCATAACCGACTAATCGTAGAACGGTGTAAATTATAGGTTCGTGGTATTATTAGGTAATAGTTTAAAGTGATCTAAATATTTTGGAAATGTCATTGTGTTTATAATAATATGCGTAATTACGTAAGTTTTAAGTCCTCATGAATAATATTTTTGAATTACTAAAAAAAATAGAAAGCAACTAAAATCTTTTTGTTCATATATATATTATTTAATTTATTCTAAGACGAACTTCAAATATATATTATTTAAAATCATAAATTAGGATTGAGAAGCTCGATCTATGAGTGTGTTAAATTCTCAGTTTCTAAGTGTAATTCAATACAACATAATAAGTTATAACGTAATATTCTTTAACTTTCTACACAATTTAAAATAATTTGGTGACAATGGTAACTATTTTTAATATTTACTAATATGAATTTATACTGTATTCGATAATTTTATTAATGGCTAGAATACATTGACTTTGAATAGAACAGTTTTAAAATTATTCATTTATTCAACTGTAGTATTAAATTGTTTATATTAATAAAACTCTAGTTAAATGCATTACTATAGTTTTTTTTTTTTTAATTATGAATACTAATATTAAAATGGAAATTATTAATTTGGATATGACCTATAACCCTATTATGGACAAGAAAATAGTCAATATTGAAGAAATGGTATATTATAGACTATAGTAATTACTAATTAGTAAGACTGATTTGTTAATATTAAACAAAAAGACAAAATATTTCAAAATTTTGTTCGCCCACAGACCTATGCATTAATTATTATGTGTTAATATTTCTATAGATATAAATTTAATTTCATATTATTAATAAAACGTTTAAAATTGAATCTAACAATTAATGAAATAATTTATGTATCCTTTTAACAATATCAACAATCGTATCTATTTAGGTACCGCCGTACCGGTAATTAACGAACGGTCGGACTGTCGGGAATATTTTAAAGTAAACTAATGTTTAGACCTAACCTTAAAGTGCCTACTTTTATATTTCTTTAATTTAATAAAAACTTATAGAGAAAATTTACATTACATTTTCAGTCCGTCGATATAGAAATTGAATATTAATTTTCAACTGCAAAATAATTCGCAAATTTTAGAGAATTTCAAGATTATTTTTCAAAATTTGACCTTTAAAAGCTTTAAAAAAAACAAAATTGCTTATGTATTTTAAATATATTTAAATTGCTAAAATAGAAACTTAAATATTTGGAAATTTGGAATAAATTCCAATAATAGCCTAAATATTGTACACAGAAGTTTAATTTTGTCGGTCTTTATTATAAAATGCAATGGGAATTTCCTCTCCATTACCTATTAGCCATGAATATATTATAACAAAAATTACGATTTTACAGAAAAATAATAACAAATAATGATATACCTATTATGTATTATACATTTTGTCAGGTTTATATTTTGCACATTATATAATATTTTTATTTTTTTTTATTAGCTGCTGGTATAAAACCATTTTAGCTAAACAATTATTTTCTTAAGGGTTTACAGCTTATATATATATACATCTAAGAAAGATACATATAACATTTAAATATAGCAATTATATAAGAAAAATATTAAACTAATTACAAGAAGTACAAGAAGAAATTATAGACAAAAACAAAAAGACAGCTACAATAATTAGATGGCAAAACCAGCGTCCAAAATAAGCTTAATAATTTTGTTGATGACGATTTCAGAGTTAGAGTTGAGGATGGAAAAAAGGTTTGGAGAGATATTGAGGGCGCTAAATAATTTGAGTAGGTTTAGACGTTCGGAGCGGAGAGACGATTATATAATATTAAACTCATTAATCTATATTTAACCATATTTGAGTGAAATACAATTTATAATAATTGATAAAAAAGACTATTCAGTGTTACATAATAATATTTATACTAATAAAAAAAGTAATAGTATATAAGGAGTATTCAATTTTTGTCGTTGTGTACTTAATAACATGTGTAATTTATTCCTTTATTACTAAAACAAATAGGGTTTTTAAAAATTCAATGTATCCGAGTTTCTCGTCAGAATTGTCTATCGCGAATCGTGGTAGTACAATGACGGTACTCGTCAGCAGTAAATAATTTTAAAATAATAATAATCATAAACTATCAAGGTTTCCAAGTTCCGAGGAAAAATAACACAAACGTCAGTGTACCTTATAGTTGCAAGTCTACATAATTCATAATAATTGCGAATCAAAAGCACAGGTCGCCGGGAGACGAAAAAAAAACTTAAAAACGGTTTTTAACATAATATTATTATTATTAATCTTAAAAGTATCTATATAGTACGGTTTAACAACGACGGGACGGGATAAGACGGGGGGAGAAACGATTATAATATATTTTGGGAGTGCTGTTTACGAAATTACAACAATATACGAGAGAACGCGGTCGGCGTTCTGGTCTAATCGACGACGACGGACGAAATAGATGACAACAACAATATAAAGTAGTAATAATAAATCAATATTTAATTATAATAATAGCCCCGTCGGGAAACAACATATATTATATTATATTCTTCGTAACGGGTCTATTAATAATCGTTAATAATAACGAATGACGACGATAGGCGGTGCGGAACGGTGGCGGGGCGGGTGTCCGAGGTTATTTGCGTCGACTTTTACGGACGCAGATGCGCGGGGAGCGGGTGTGGAGCCGCCGAGCGAGGAACCGGAGGACGGACGGGTGTCGGCAGTCGGCGCGGCTCACCGCAACAGTTGCTGCGGGTAGCGTACGGCGAGGATCGCGGCGGAATTCGGATCGATAGCGACGGCGGTTGCCACTGCTCCGTTGCTACGGACAGAAGAGCAGCCGCGAGCGAGCTAGCGTGACGAATTGAAATATTGTAACGCGCGCGGTGCGCGCATCGACCTCGAACGCGTTCGCAGAACACGGACGTCGCGGAGTTAGCGAGCGAGCGAGCGAGCGATCGTCGCTACTCGCTAGTCAGTTGTAGTCGCTGAGCGATATTTGCCCGCACACTCCGCGGATACCACCCGGCGAACGTCACCGCCGCACGCGCTCGCGTCGGCGCGCGCGCACAACCGAGCAAGAACGCGACGGTAATAATAATAATAATAATAATGTGACAAACTCGCCGTGGCGGCGCACGGAACTATGCGAGCTCAAATGCAACTCAATAACACTGGCCGGCCGGCCAAGCTTTGGGCCGTGCGGCGGCGGACGAGTGGTGGTAATGTCGTCGGGTGGTCGGTGACGGGCGGGCGGGGACAGCGGTCGGGTGGTCGCGCCAGGCGCGGTGGCCGGGGCAGTGCGCGACACTTGAGAGAGCCGCGAGTTGGCGACCGGAGCAGTGAGCAGTGAGCGTTCGACACGGGCGCCGCCGCTTGATTTCGCCTCTCCGGCCGGTTCGCGTGTCGTCACCTCGGCACACTTCGTGCACCGTCGTCGGCTAGCGACTCGCTCCGTCGAGTCCGCCCGCCCGTCCGTCCGCCGGTCCGCATTTCGTCCGGGCCGACCGCCGTGCCCGTTCTTCTTCTTCTTCTTCTTCTTCTGCGTCCGTCGCGACTCGCTCGCGTCGTTCCGCGTTCGCTTCGGCGTGTTTGTTTTTCTTTCCCGTCGGGGCACTTCCCGTAGGCCGTTTTATCGTCTACGGTTTCGCGCCTGCGCGCCCGTCCGCGTGTATCGATTGCCATTTGTCGGTCTGGTTGCGGGCCAGATATCACACGCCGCTGGTCGTCGTTAACAATTTATGATTACTATTATTATTATTATTATTATTATTGCCGTCGCCGTTGATAATAAAAAAATTATTAAAAAGATAGTATAACAACAATTTAAATATTATATTTTGTACTGTGCGTGTGTCCGTTCCGTACCCCGTCGACTCTTCCGGCGGAGTTGTTTGTTTAATTGGCATTACGAATACATATCATCGCCGTCATGTCTGTAGAGTGTGCGTGAACATCTGCACGACGAGCACACGGGACCCGACTGTGAAATACTGAATAAACATTACGACAGAGAAGGTAAGCCGGCGGCAATAAGGTGGATCGGCGGCGGTCCGCCCGAACGATATTTCCGAGTATGGTGGTGTGTGTGTGTGTGGATCGTGTCACAACACGATCGTACGACATTTCGGGCGGATCGGACGTCTTTATTATCATACGAATTCTTATCGGCTGTGATTCGAAATCTTAAAAAACGATCATACGCAACCTATCTCAAATCTCAATCGTATCGACTTTATAAAGCGTCTACTGTACCTACTTTTATTGATATTGGCTGTTGACTAGATGGTCTTTTTTTTCGCGTTTTACCGTGTAAAACTGGTATTATCGCCGCTATCCACCTACCCTTTCTTCGATTTCTTGGCACTATCATTTTGACATTTTTATTAGAAAAATATTTTATACGTTAAAATTATACTACTATACGCTTGTTGTGTTTCAACGATTCTTGTAATCGTGTTTGCCTTGATATTGGAAAATTCAAAATGCATAGACACCACTACCCTAAAATTTACTCTAAATAGATGTGTTCCTAATCTTAAGTTATTGCCCTAGTTACTTAATGGTTCTGAATTGTGTGTCTGCTACCAGAGTGGGTTTCAACATACTGTTTGATTTAAATGAGATTATGTCAGCAAGTCTGACTATTCTGTGATCTTTGCATGTGCCTCTACAATTAGAACGCATTGATATTTTCTCTTATTTTCTTCATAATATTGAATTTTAATTTGATATTTGCTTATCAATAATTTATGTTGACCAATTAGGTTAATGCTCCAACATTATCAATTTATCATTATTAAATTTAAAATTGTTTGTTGTATTGTTTTATGTGAATAAAAGGACTTTTCAAAGTTATAAGTAAATGGTCCATACAAGAGCGTTTACAATGAATCCAGAAAAAATGAAGAAAAATCAGATTAAAAATCCAAATAGAAGTAGAGCAAAGAACTCTGGTTAGTGCTTTATTTTGTGATTTGTCCTTTGAATTTAAGTGTAATATGAAGCTGTTTTGTTTTTTTTAATTTCAAAATTTAAACTATACAAATATTTGAAAATACATTATAACAAGCTACATCAAAATGTAGTAGGTATAGGTAGGGTCAATAATTAGTGTTAAATAATAAGAAGTGTTTAATGTTATAATGTATAATACTTTACAAGATACCTGTTTTGAATTCATTTTTTTTTAACCATTTGTAAATGTAGTAAAAACAGAGATTTAAATACAATGTAGGTATATAATAAAATATAGTCTCAACCTTTTATGTTTAATTTTTTTCTATTCAGTAAAAGAGAATTTTAATACAATTAGTTTTTAATAAGAAAAACTAGATTATAATAATGTTAGTGAATATAATAATGTTTTCTAAGAGGACGCCTCATCCGCATGTATTGTTTCGTCTTACACACGTACGAAATAGTAAATTTTTGTTCATCAGTTTCAGTAGTATGCTTTTAGTTTTAATATTAGAGTAAATTGACCTATTATCAAACTTTTAGGTAAGAACATTATCTGTGTTCTCTCGTTGGCTTTTTACGATATTTTAATTTTTAGGTGAGTTATGATCATTTTCATATATTAAATAATTTCATACCCATAACTCACATAAAATTTAAAATATTGTAAAAAGCCAACGAGGGAACACATATAATGTTCTTACCTAAAAGTTTGATAATAAGACAATTCACTCTAATATTAAAACTAAAAGCACACTATTGAAACTGGTAAAAGAAAATGTACTATGTTGCACATGTGTGAGACAGGAATAACACATGTGGGTGAGACGTCCTCTTAATAATTCTTAAACTGGTAAAATATGCTTTTTTTCTTATATATAATAGTATAATATATTTACATTTACCATCCACTAATACACATCATATTATGCTTAAACTTTAAAATAATTAGTTGTCACGTTTTTTTTGGAAAATTATTTAAATTCAATTATTTGAAATAATTTCCAATTTAGTTATAGAAATGTTATTGAACAGTTTCTATCATTTTTTTATTTTAATTAAAAACATTTTTATCTTGTAACAAACTAATTAAAATTTGAAAAATAAACAAATATGATTTTTTATTATGAAATATAATACAATTTATTCTTAGACCATGAAATATAGCCATATAGGCTTAATATTTCCTAATCTCCAAAATATGTTTTAATTTTAATATCCATGTAAAATACATTTTTACTACAAATCCTGCTACTAATATGTCATCCACAATTTTTACCCTCGTTCACCTGTTGTACTTAGTCATGAAATATAATGGGGAAACTTAAAAATCTCCTTTCTATTGATAACCATCATATTTGTTGTATGAATTAAGCTGTTTAAGAGGACGTTATACCCGCATGTGTTGTCTCTGTCTTATTAATGTAGATCATAGCAAATTTTCGTTCAGCAGAACACATTTTGTGATGTTAGCTTTAATATTAGAGTCAATTTACTTATTATCAAACTTAAAGGCAATAATGTTATCTAAGGCATCTCATAGGCTTTTATTGGTATTTTAATTTTTAAGCGAGTTACGATCATTTTAAAGTTTTAATATTTTACATAACCATAACTCACTTAAAAATTAAGATATCATTAAGAGCCTACGAGATGCCCTAGATAATATTCTTATCTTAAAATTTGATAATAGGTAAATTTACTCTAATATTAAATGTGTTCTGCTGAACGAAAATTTGTTATGATCTACATTAGTAAGACAGAAACAACACATGCGGGTATAATGTCCTCTTAATCATTGCACATTTAGATAACTAATAGGGTACCAGGCACCTCGTCAGACTATATATAATTGAATACTGCAATCATCTTTCCATTACATTTTTGTTTAGAATTTATTTTTTGCTTTTACTAGATAATTAAATCACATTTTTGAGAGAATTGAAAGTTAACTGTAATTTTCTTTAGTTGTGTTCTTTATTAGTATTAAAAATTCAAAAGGTTCATAATATATTACATACAAAAATTTGATGAAATATTGTTTGGTGTTTCAAGTTAAGTAAGGCGTCCAGCTCTAGATTATGCAACCCAGTAATGAGCTTACTCAGAGTACGATACTCCCTTTTAAATTTTCTTAATTTACTATCAATTATAATGCCATGCTGTAACGTGGTCGGGGGTGACCCGTTAAATATAAAAGATTTAGTGAAGAAGTTAGTTTCTTTTGAATCTGTATTAAACAGAGCTCGGGAGCAGTAGGTATTTAGGATCTTTAATAATACAAATAAATGAAGATCGGTCCAATAATAGTTAATACATAAAAGTTTATTCATACTTACAAAACAACTTACTAAAAGGTAGGGCTGTCTTGGAGTCCCGGTGAGCGTGATGGTCATCGCGGAGAACTAACGTTCTCGTATATATTGGGTTTTGGCCATAGCCTTACAATATACTGAATGTGGCACAAAGCCGAGGGGCCTTAATATCTAGTTCAGCATGTATATAAAGTGTATAATATATATATTACTATAATATTTACCTATATTGTACATATTATGTTTATTGTTTATTAACTTTAAATAATGATGTAACGATTGTTACAATGCAATTTCAAAATGAAATTATCTATGGTATGTTAAATTTATGTAGCTACTTTTTTGTTGAATTAATAATGAAAGTGGTGATTGATGATATATTTGTAACAAAAATGTATTTTACCAGTATGTATTGGTGTTACTTATTGTTTTTTGTTAATAGAAGTAGATTTTTAAAAGTATTTTTCAATATAGATCATGTTTAAACTTAAAATTTCTTTATAATAACGTTTATATTTATTATTTTTTAACAGGAAATGAAAAATCAAAAATGAAACCTGATAGTAAGTCGTCCTCTAATTGTTCAAATCCGGAGAGTGAAGGTAATTTGATTTAATTTTTATTTAAAATCAATAAAAGTGTTTTACTTAAAATTATTCTATTATTATTTTATTTAAATTATTTACTTTAAACTTCATTATTAATAGAGCGCGGATTTCTATGTACCTAATTGCATATTTTTGCATATTCTTATGAAATTCAAAATTTATTACATTGAATTAAAGCAAAATTTAAAAAAAAAAGATATAAAATAAAATTTTATCAATTAGAGAAATCAAAAATTAAAGAAGTTCTACATATAATTTAAGGATGGTAATGTTGTCAATGAATTAACATTTCATATACACACATTTGCAATTTTTATTTTTTAGTGATAGCAATAAAGAAACTAAAAACTTAAAATATAACATTATATAAAAGCTTTCAATAATTGATAAAATAAAAGAAAAAAAATCAAGCTATTACTATTGACTATTATCTATTACTATTTAACTATGTATATAGTTGCTTCAAATATGCCCCATCCATTTGGTTGATGTCGAACGATTGTTCTCTGTATTTAAAATTATGTTGACAGAAAACGTTACAGCTTCACTGAATTCTCATTTTAATAAAATATAAAAAAATATAATAACTAATAAATATATAATATGTATATAATTAATATATATATATAGGTAATTTACCTTTTTTACAATATTTAAATATAAGTATCAATATTAATATTTCAATTAATATTGAAAACATTTTTCTTGTAAATAATGAAAATGTTCTTGCATATTTGTATTTTTACAATTTTGATTGCTTATTAGTTATTATGATACCATGGACGGTAGGCCTACCGGAAAACCGGGCATTTCCCAGGCCCCCCTTCGTATTATGGTAATGGTGGGGCTCTTTTTAGACTTTTTTTCATGTATGGGCCCCTTTTTAAAATTTCCCGGTAGGCCAAAAATGGCCTATCCGCCCATGTATGATACTTTTTAATACTTGAATATCCACGCTTTAATTATTAGTCTATCATTGATTTGCAATAATGTATAAAAAAAATTTTTTTGTTTTATTGTGTATATTATGATTATTATCGTAGTTGTTGTTAAAAAAATATTTAAAAATTACTGATTAAAACAAAAGTTATTTATTAAATAACTACCATAAAATATTATTAAAAAAAATTAATGTTAATATGAAATCAGTAATGTTTTTAAATTATGAACTGATTATCAATAGTAACTATTATTTTTATCTGAGATTTTAGATATTAGTTTTTCTAGTAGCAACAATTTTTTCTTTGTCAAAAAGCTTGAAAACAATAATGCGTACTAAATTTTAATATTATTCAATGCAAATTAATAACATTTGTAATTTTAATACTAAAACTTACAAATATTGCACGCGCTTACTTTTTAAGTTACAGTAATTTTAAATCATCATAATTAGGCATAATTTATTTTAGCTACTTTAAATTTTAAATTGTTGAAATATCAACAAAATTGTATTGATTTTAAATTTCAAATAATATAAATAATGTATTAATGTATTTTTTTAAATTGTATTGTTTAGATGATGATCAAAATATACCTACAACAGCATCAAATCCATCAGAATTGGCTGGGTCATCAATAAAAGTAACTTTAAAGAAAACAAGGTCATGTAGCAGTACTTCTTCTAGGGAATCCACCCAATCGTTTGAAGTGAGAAACTATACTATATTTTAGTTATTTATCTTTTCAATTAATATGATTACACCGAGTAATATCTAAATATTTTGTCTGAGTTTTGTTAATTGGGTTTAAAAAAAGCATATTATTGTATATTGGCTTCAGTAAAAATTATGTATAATGTATATTATATTATAATAGTTAAACATTTAAACATAATAGAGTAAAGCATATTTTTTAATTTAGTTCATATTTTGTTGATGAGTGATGGCTAATAATTGAGCAATATGAGTATGGTAATTAATTAATGATAGATTCTGAATGGAATGATGATTGTATTTGTTTTACAATGATGTATGTTTTTTTTGTGTTTGACATCATTATTAGAAAAAGTAAAAATACATTAATCTATAACTCTGAGGATGGTATTTGGTAGAAAAGTTGATCTGATTGGATCATAAACCACATTTTTATGTGTTATATATGTACAAGATGTATCACAAAGTTCTAACTAGTTAAATAACTTCTGTTCTAATAATAAATATTTTTTATTTTTTTTTTTCATAATATTATTAGATGCTTGTACTACACGTGAAATACTGTAATATAAACTTTTATTTATATTTTTTTTTTTTTAAAGAAAATAAAAAAATAAATTTTAGTTTAAATTATTTTGAAAAAATCAAAATAGCCAATTTATAAACATATTTAAAAAAATAGTTTTGACGTTAACAATTTTTTTGAGTAATCCATTTATGACTTATGAAAGTTTAAGTATTTGTTCAACTTTCTGCTATTGGGTATGTAAACAAAACCATAAGTAGAAACCAGTAGTCAAAACGAAATTTTTATCTGTAGTTAACGATAACCATATCCAAATTTTTATTATTATATAATTTTATTATTATGTAAAATTTAGATAAAGCCATTGTGGTGATAGGGCTGAAAAGTTGTAGATAATAAAAAATATGGTTATCAAATTCGTTTTGACTTGAATTTGATTGAAAACTTGATGTTAGTAAAATTGTTTATGTTTAGTCAAAAAGTTTAAAGCAAGTTTAAAGTGGTTCTTATAGTTCTTTAAAAAAGAACAATTTTTACACATAGGCACATTTTTTTTTTTTTATTATTTTAAGTTTAAATTTTAGTGAAGTTGGATAGGTATATAAATAAAAAATAAAATTTTTAGTAATTTTGTTACAATTCAAAAAATTTTATTCGTAATTACTTCTGGCCACTAATTTAACTATTAAAAAATGATATTATATTATGAATTTTTTTTTAAATATTTAGATTATTTTTAAACTATTTTTCCTCTCAATCATTTTATAATACTTCAATATTGATGTTTAAGGCAATAACAGGTAGTCATTTTGTATAAAATATATAATTAATAAAACATAATAAATGTAATTTTTTTCACAAAATTTAATTAATCTCCTGAATGATTAACAAAAATAAAATAATAAATTATGGTGTTAGCTATATAAAATATATATCATACACTGATTAACTTTCTGCTCAAATTTTTTTTCACAATGATTGAATTTGTTGAATTTGAATTTAATACATATATATTGCAATGACCTGCTCAATGACGTCCTTGTTTTTTTTTTTAATAAAATGATCTTTTTAATCCAACTAATTTTTATTTCTATTTCTATTATCCGGTTCTTTTTTTTCTTATAAAACTATATGTTATAATTAATTTCAGGTTGTAAGAAGACTTCCACCTACAGCTGAAAGTGTTTCTGGTGAAGAAGATTGTGAAAATCCAAAGGACTCTGAACCGAAAAAATCTACTGACAAATCACCTTCTGTTGATGAAGTTGAAAATGAAAAAGAATCTGAAGGAGAGTCTCAAAATGCCAATAGTTCTGACGACAGTGATGTAGAAATATTATCTGATGATTCTCAAGAATCATTTACTGAAAGACCAAGTCCAGCTGTTTCAGTTAAATCTGAGGAGAAAAATGTATCTATTAATACAGTAATAGATTTAAAAACTGAAGATTTACCTCAAAATTCTACAGTGGTTAAGAAAGAAGAATGTAAAGCACGCCTTAAAACATTGAAAGAAGAACTCTTAAAAGAATCGGACTTGGATGGTGACATAGTTGTCTTGAGAGATGATGATGAAAATGATAATACTCAACCACAAAATGGCGTTGAAAAGAAAGAAATAAAAGAGCAAGTCAAAGAGCAAGTTAAAGAGCAAAAAGTTAAAATTAATGTCCGTTCTTTTGATGATTTAGTAGATCCCCGTACTGCGATTTTAATTCATATGCCACCACCTGGACAACAAATAGATAGAGCACCAAATTATTTAACTCAAAATGGTGGGTCTTTTCCACCACCATATTTGTCATGTGATGTTTGTGGAGTACAATATGATTCTCCAGAATTATTAAATGATCATAAAGTAACCATGAAACATTTCAAATGTTCTTTCAAGGAATGTGAACATTTAGTAGTATCGAGTCAACAAGAATTTCTAGATCACCAGCGTTTGGCTCACAATATTATGCCATCACCAGTTCAGCAATTAGCACATCAAGTAATAATAAATTAATAACATTTTGATAATACGTTGCAAATAGATTTTATTTTATTTTTTTAGACGGTTTCAAATTAAATTTTTTTTTTAATTATTTATTCTTTAATATAGTATATGTTAAATTAATATTTATTATAATGCAATTAATATTCAGTGAAACCTCCCCTAATAGACACTTTCCAATAGCAGATGATTTCTTAGAGATGAGGACATTTTAATTAATTTCCAAGGTACTTCTCAAAATTGGATTCTCTAAGAAGCGAAAATACCTATTTTAACACGTTGACTGCCACATGGCCACCGGCGGTCATTCAATTGGTATTTGTTTTACGCCAAGAATATTTTTCAATGTATTCTAAATTTGTATACCCAAACATTTGATAAAATAGAAAAATAGAAAAACGGGGAAAAAAATGTATTTTATCAAAAAAAAATTGTAATAATTCCCGCTACGCCACAGTCCGTATTTTAGTGCATTATTGTAGCGCCATAGAAAAGTTAATAATATAAAACCAAATGCATTTATGGTTGCCGGCGGTCATATGGTGTGGTAGTAATGATGAACTATGGGCGCCGGCGGTCACAAATGCATAAAATTTGAGAATTACAGATGACCGCCGGCGGCCATGTGGCAGTCAACGTGTTAAAAAAAAATCATGAATAACAGAAAATTTTATGCAAAACCAGTATTTGACAAAATTGATGTTCTTTTTTAGTATAACTCAAAAACAAAAACCTCAATAACAAATGTTTACAAAATATTTATATTAACATTTCCAACATGAAATGATTTTCTAAATATTTTCATTTTGAGCTGTTTATAGATTTTTGAGATTTTAAATATTTTTCTTTAAATTTTGATTACATTGTTTTGGCTCAAGATACTTGAAAATTGAATCTAAGTTTTCCTATAAGTTGTTCATTTACCACAATTTTATATAAAATGATATAACAATGAATTTAATTTGAACACATTCATTACATTAGTTCATTTGAAACTTGCCCATTTTTTTATTGGGAAATTGGGTGTTGAATTGATATTATATTATATTTTAGTCGTTAACAGTAATATTTGTTAATATTTTATTTTACTAATTTGTCAATCGTTAAATCATTACAATTAAATGTTACATAGTGCATATTTTTTCCTTTGAAACATACATTTTATAAATTTCAAAAATTTACCCGCCTGAATTGTGGACAAAATTTTTGTTACCAAGAATGTCCACTAATTAAGAGGTTTCACTGTATATATTTCTTTGTATCAAGGTTTCAGTATCATTTGAATTGATTTATTATAATTAGGTCCAACGTTTACCTGCAATGGGTTTTGATCAACAACTGCAGTCTGGTGTTCCACCATTACCCGAGAACCTAACTCCTAGTATGTATACACAATCATTAAGGATGCCAAATCAGCCAGTTCCTATGCAACGTGCAATGCGTCCAATGATGAGGCCTACCATGCCACATATGATGTCTTCTCCAAGAGGGCGTAATGTACAAAGAGGATCAACTACGAGTGGGTCTCAAAGTGTTATAATCTATTATTAATTAATTACAATTATTTATTATTTATTATATTGTTTAGGAGGAAGAACACCTTCTTTAAATTCAACTCCAAGAGGTAGTTCTTTAAAAAGACCATTAACTACTCCTAGAAGGGGAGCACCACCTATGAAACGTACAAGTTTAGATAGGTTAGTTACATATTATTGTCTATAAAATATTCCATATTCTTTTATTATACTCAAGGTAAATATATGAAGTTGTCAACACTGCCTATAATTGATTGTAATGTCTTCACCAGTTGTAAATACCACCAGGCACTAATAACTTGAAAAGGGCTCATTTTCTATAATCTGTACTCTATAGCATTGAACAGCTATAAAATATAAATTAAATTGAAATAATTAATGAATTAATGAACTTTTGATATAAATCCATCTTAAATTAAAAAGTTGTCAATTAGTCATATTTTCATATTTTTTAAAGAATAGTGTTTAAAGAAGGTATCTAATTCAACATTAAAATTACAACTGATGTAATTTATCTGGCTCACGTTATAATTATAATAAAATATAGGAAGTGTTGACACATATAATATCTACATTGTTTATAGTATAAGATTTAAATATTATTTTGTTTTAGAAATTCCTATACAACTACTTTGAACAAGACTCCTCCAATTGTTAAATCTATAGCAGAATCTCTAACTAAATCTGTAACTAAAAATTCAGCTTCTCCTGCTTCACAGCAAGATGTTGTTAATTTATTTTCCAAACGAGGGCTCACTATTAGCACGGTAACTATATTTTTATTTCTTAATTTATCTTTTTGAATTTATTATGAATTAAAAAAAAAAGATTGAATTGTTACAATATAATATTAATTATTATTATTAAAATATTCAATACTCTTATTATAATATATAATATTAATTTATTAGCATATTTAAATATCGATAATAAAATAATATAATAGCAGGCATGTACCTAGGCTCAAACACTTAAATATGAAGGTATTAATAAGGATTAGTGGTCTGCTTATGTCATTAGTACAATAGATATATATATTCTCCACTCTATTTGGACATATATGCATTGGTTGCATGTAATTTTGTCTAAATAAAGCAGTTGTCCCAATAGTCAGAATTAAAAAAAAAAGAATTATAAAACATAAACATTTTAGTAATTAGTTATTGATTTATTAAAATGTAAGAGTAGTTACCAAGCCTATACATTACTCAGTAGGAATTGCCCATTCATGTAGATAAAAATGTGCACCCATTTTTCATGTTGTATTTTTTCATTTTAAAATAAATATTTTTTTAATCCTTTACTGTATTGATTCTAAGGTTAATACCTTGTTGACAATAGGTAAGCTTAATGGCCTGACTGATCTGACCCATAGTTTTGCATATGCTTCTGAATCACGAATGTACTTATTTATATTGATTAATTAAAATTATACATTTTACTATTTTAGTTAATTTATTTTATTTTCAATTTAGAAGTTTAGTTATGATTTTAGTATGTAGAAACTGGCAAGGTCTTACCTTATGTAAACTATGCCCAATTCTCAACCCAAGAAATTATATAATTTGAGTGAATTTAGAAATTGTCTCCTCATATTTTTCTCCCTATAGTTCTACAGTCAGTTGTTATTAAAATACATATAATTTATGTATTCTAAGTTTTATTTTATGTCGTTTGGGTAAGACTCAGCTTACTAGATCATAACTATAAATAATATTTTTGTTTTATATGATAGAAATACTATACTGGTTTCTATGAATTAATATAACTATATAAGATATAATTATTGAGTTAATACAGTAAATACAATTCTAGCAGAGTAAAGTTATTTTCTGCTTAACACAGTACACTGGATTATGGTTTTAACTTGTATGTTTTTCTTTGATTTATTTATATTAATATATTTTTTTAAATTTTTAGGTGGATAATGGAAACAACTCAACTATTCCTGCTGGACTTAGCTTGAACTCTGCTGTTTCTATTATACCTACATCACCTCATAAGGTACCTAGCAATGTACCTAATAAGGTATCTAGCAATGCACCTAACAATGTATCTAATACAGTATCTAAAAATGTACCACGTAAAATAATAAGTCAGGTAAATTCAGTTTTTGATATTATTTTTCAAATATTTTTCATTCTTAAAAATCGGAATCAATGTTTACAAGAAATTAAGGTAATTTTTTCAAGTGTTTTGTCATTACAATACAATTCATTTTGATTAAAATATTTATGAAAATATATGAGTATTTATATATACATAAATATCATACCTAACACTTACCTGTCACTTATATTATGTAACATACATATTCATAAATTATATTTTGTAATTTATAATAAGTAAGTTGGTTAATATTAGTAGCATATGAGTTTATACCAATGTTAATATACTTTAAACATAAATTTAATAACGTTGATAGTTTAATATTTGCAATACTTAAAATTTATCTCAGTCTGAAATAATCTTTAGATGTAAATTATTTATTATTATAAGACTGATAAAATTTTTTAAGTTTTATTAGTAACAATGTAGTGTATTCAGCAAATATTTGATGGATTTTGTGAATCTAACATTTGTCTGGAAAAACTGCCATAATATTATTTAAATTGATTTATTTGTATTAATATACAATTATTCTATCTTAGAGTATGGATACTGTTGATTTAACTGGTCCAGATAAACCAAAAAAGTATTATCCTTGTGAAGTATGTTCAAAAACATATACAAGTTCTGAAAAAATGTATGAACATTTATCTATTGCACATAAATCAGTTTCATTTCCATATAAGTAAGTAATTGTTTCTGTATGGCTTTGTTACACAAAAAAAAAATCAAAACAAAACAAATATAACATTTATTTTTTTCCTTATTCATAGACATTTTTTGTTGATATGTTTACAGGTGTAACTTGTGTCAGTTTGCTTCTCAAAGTATTGAGGCATTAAATCGGCATAAATTAAGTCACAAATCAGAAACCAATAACACGTCAATGGTGATCCCTATTGTAGACTTAAGTAAATCCAGTACTATTTTCAGAATGAGGCAAATGGGTATCACCAATTACATACCAATTGCCCAACTAGATAATCAAGGTGGTCAATTTGGTGTGCCAATCATGACTTCTAATAATAAGACCGCCCAAGAAGGATTGAATTTTACTAGCTATTTCAATTTCGGAAGTTTACGGAATATACCATGAATATTAGACAAAGACTGTTTTAAAATAACATCCATTTTAGTTGTAACTTCTGCATTTTCCTCATTAATAGCAGTTTTACACATTTTATTACAAATTCATTATGTATCAATATATTCTACTTTAATTTGGTACAGTTCAAAACATTAATTTTGATTAAGTTATTTTTTTAAAAACAAAATAGTTTCAGTTTTTCAAGTAGTATTTTTTTTATGATTCAATTTGTTACTCATTTTATTATGTTGTCATTTTATTATTATTATTTTTTATGTTTCATTAAACTAAGCCAAATTACAAATTCTAATTTTGGCAAACTGTCTTGTATAGATAAACGACTACTTCTATATGATTATAAATAATATTTGTATATCTTTATTATTTAAGTGAGAAATTGATTTTTAAAGGTCATAACTCCAATGTTTATTTTTTATTATTACTATTTTTAATAAAATGTTAACCATTGACATTTTTTTTCCTGTAAAAAAAAAAATTATAATTTTAAATTAATATATTATATGACATTTTTATTTTATGTCTCAGTGTGGCATTTTTGTTATTGTATTTTTATTATATGTAGTCATGTAGGACAAGATGGCAGATATGTCTACACTTTATGACATAAATGATGTTCTAATAAACATTTGACCATATATTAATTAACCAGTGTGTCTACTGTTTTTTTTTTTAACAATAGTTAACTTCTTCGTCAGTCAAGTTAAGCAATATATATATATATATGTATTGTTAATACTATTAGTAAAATTTAAACTGCAGTACTGCATATTTATGTCACCAAAGACTTCAAAAATAATTCAGTTTAAAATCTATGGTCCTATACTCCTATGTCTTTATTTAAAATTGTGTTATTAATGAATTACTAAATATTATAATATTACACAAACGTAATTTGTTTTTGATTTATATAAAGTAAACTAATATCTAACGACCTAACGTAGTGTTTATATTCAAATATACAGGCACATTTCGGTAAGTATCTATATAGACATATAGTATACTTATATGTTATATGTGAAATATATGTGCAGTTTTTGTGAGATGGTCCAATTGGATTTTAATAATTCATTTGACTTTCATATTTTCTATATTTCATAGTAAACTTCAATAATAATAAATCATTGTTCCCCCCCCCCCCAAAAAAAAAATACCTAAATAAAATTTGTGTGTTTGTTAATCAAAATAACACAAAATTAAGGACATTTCATATAAATTTGATATTTTAAATTTTATTAACACGTTGAATAAATCTGTCGACGGGTAGTCGACAATGTGTATAGGCATCTTTATGGGCTTATAATTTTAAAATTTACTTGGTTATTAGAGCAATTCTTCTGTTTTTATATGTGGTTATTCAGTGAAATGTCTACTTTTAAACGGTGTATTCGCATTTAATTTTCGTTTATTTTTAGCAAAGTTATGGTTATTTTTCCTAGGAAACAATCGTTAGCGACGACGTCGCCGCGGCTATTGTTCATATTTATAGCTAATTATATCTAAATTTATATTATATCTATACATTATTCTTATAATATACAGTTATATATAGCTATTAATGTTACTATTTTACTTTTAATTAAACGAAAATAATGAAAGAACTTCTATAATAATATTATTTCGTGTTATTCGTAAATCTATTATTCATTGCTACAGGTATAAGATATTTGTACATTTTATTATTGGATATTAATCATTCAGATACTAAATAATAATAACAAGTATATATGTAGCGAAAAAACCACCACATTGCACTGGAGAACGACGTCAACACGCAGACGACCGATGTCATTGCGGGACCGATTAGGCGCGGTTACTCGGGCAATGCGCGCTAAATTTACGAGACACTCAACGTGTTAAAGAAAAATATATTTATTTGTTTACTTTTCTGTTTAGCATACTACATTATATTGAATTCTTAGGTATAATTATAACTATTAAAATTTATTTTTATAATATTACACAATACGCAATGGTATGTTAAAAATCTTTAGGTCAAAATATATTCGTTTTTGCAGCGTTTATTAATATTATATTACTATATTAATATACTTTTAGTATATTTACCTATACAAAGAATGATATTTACATTTGGAGTTGAGTTATAAATGTGACATGTCATCTGTGATAGAGGGAATTTAATGTGCTGTTGGCAAAATTCCTTAGAATAGACCCCGGCTTACACAATATAGATTTGAAGGTAATTATAAAAGAATGTAGTATGTACCAATATAAACATCGAACCAAGCCTATGTCCTTAAGGTTATACATAATAATTATGTATATGTTAGATAATTGCTTAGATGAATTATATTTAGTAGGTAAGTATTTTAAAATGGATCTTGTCTTATCTGCAGACACGGATTAAGACATAAGCACTGTAGGCTGTAGACTACACAACGACGGATTTAGGGGCACCATATGCTGTCCGGATATTATTTTTATTAAAATATCCGAAATATGAAATAGTAAATTAAAGCCGGTATCGGGTGGTATTACACTTACTTGTAGATAAGTGTATTTTTTTTATAATTTTGAATCCTAGTTTTTAACTTAAATATAATATATATCTTATATTAGTTATATTTAATAATAATATTATACAAATTAATTTTCAAAATTGTTATTATCACTTCACGTATAATATTATATACTTATATAATTAATGTCGTAAGCATTTTGTAATAGTTTTATACCTAAGTACTTAATATAATCCTATATTTTGCATTATTGAATAATACCTACATAATCTATCTTGTATAGCCTACAATTGCCCTTTATTGCCGCCCAGTGGCGTAGCCGGTGGGGGGGGGTGGTGTTGACCCCCCCTCCGTCTGCCGTATTTTTATCTAAAATATAATGTTTATAATATAGGAATACAATCATTTATTCGTGGTGAAATGTATTCTGTTATGCCGTATTCTCGTTATCGACTGCACTGGTGATAATAATCATTACCTATCATTCAATTATTTTATTATTTTAAAACGGTTGTAGATTTATTTCCCTAAAAAAATGCTGGCTACGCCACTGTTGCCGCCCTTATAAAAAACGTAATATATTATATTTTATATAATAAAAATACTGCCTATCTGGCTGTCATCACTCATTACTAGGGCTCGGAACTTAATGCACTAAAAAAGTACTAAATATGCATGCACTTATGCACTTAAAAAAGTACAAATATGCTCTAAAAATATGCACTTATATTTAATTATTTTACACATTTTAATTTTCACAAATATTTTTTTTAAATTTATAAATAAAAAAAAAGCAGTTATATAAATAATATTTATTTTAATTTTTTTAATTATAATTGACCTTCACTTCACATAACTTACAGAATAAAATACTTCCGTCGGTTTTGAATATATCCGTACCATATTCCAAAACAAAACTATTCAAATGATTTGTCGCAGATTGTTTGGTTTTCGGCATAATGAATTAAAAATAATGTAAGTAGGTAATTAAAACAAGAACGACGCGTACAACTACAACAGATAAGACGGACGTATAAGCCGGAACTGACAAAAACATCTAAGCGGTTTAGCAGTAGATCTATTAATGCCATTAACAGTAATCAATGAGTTATTTTCCTAGAAAAGTATTTGTAGAAAATCGTCGTATTTCGATAGCTGTTGTTTCTATTTTTAAATTTGTATAATATTTTATTTTAGATGAAGATAGCTGTAGTTGTAATTTATAAATATATATACATTATATTTTTATATATTAATATTATATTATATTAATCAATAGGGGAAAAACATTGTTTTTAATATCAAATAGAAATTTGAAAAATACGATACAAGAATATCTAGTAAGGTCTCTCAATATGAATGTATTTATTTTTTTTATTTACAAATTTACAAATTTTCATATGGAATCTCCATAAATTATAAAATATGCTCTAAAAAATTGTAAAATTAAGAAATATGCTCTAAAATCTAAAAATCACCAAATATGCAAAAATATGCACTAAAAAATTTTGATATGTTTTTCGTGGTGTCTTGGAATGAATTTCTAGCTCACTTAGCAATAAATCTAACGGTTCAAAAAAATCATGCAAATGCAACAACTTCCGAGCCCTACTCATTACCCACTAAACTACTGGCTGGAGGCTTAGGTGTTGGACCTACTGGCCAATGAGCCAGTACAAGCCAGCACCTAGAAAAATGAAGAAACGTCTGAAGCGGTGGATTCGGTGCCGAATGTGCTTGAAGCACAGGCTAATCGCCAATCGGCAGGAAGTGGCGACCAACGTTTTACCGAAGCCGTGAACCCAGATCCCGCTAACCTACTGTGCGAAAATGAAATAAATGAAACGATGATTGACTCAGTGCCAGAGCCGGCAGTATACTTTGATTAGGCCGATGAGGTAGATAGATATTTATCAGGACAATCAACCCAAAACAAAACATGGTACGCCCTACATTAATTGTGTTCTAAATGTTATGTTATATTATGTTTATATTAAAATGGAAATTATTATTGTTGTAATGAATTTGTTTCTGTGAATAAAATTTACATCAAGATAGCTAGGAGTAACTTCCAGAATATATTGAAGATATTGATAAAAGGTTATCAGAATACTAACGAGTAACTGACATTAAATGGAATGTTCGGAGATCATTATCAAATGGTGAAAATATTGCAGCATCGTAAATTCGTAAGTGTTATTTACTTAATATGTATAAATTGTACACATTTTAGTTCTAATATCACTATTTCATAATAGATGATTAGATTCTTAGGAACCTATTCAACTAATTATCAGTAGTAGCATACCTAAATAGGTATATTTTATTAAAAACAAGCCGTGGCAACATAACATATCGTATTATTATCTTTTGCTAGCTACGATAATACGTACCTATTACGTATACAATCGGAGGCTGAAGGTATAATAATACCATACGAGGTGTTTCAGTGAATGGGTACACGCTTGGAATGAAGAGGGATTCATTATCGGTTGGTGGATGGATTCAGTGTAAAGTACGAAGTAAGCAGACAGTTAAGTCTTTGTGCTAAAGTTGAATAAAACGATAAAGAGGGTATTTTTATCTTGGTACTTTTAAACTTTGCCATTAATTTTTATAAAAAAATTGTTTTTTTAAAGTTTTCCATAGAAAATAATGCTTATGTTATTAAATTAATAAATTTTAATGCCCAAACATGGGGCAAAAGTTATTTTTTTTAGTTCTCTCAACTAACTTTCTAAGACTATTAAATTAAATAAAAGAATCATAAGTAGGTATATATTAATGATCATATCCTAAATAATATAACATAGTGTATAGGTAAGTTTGAAAAATCAATTTGATTTATATATGGCTTATAAGTCTTTAAAGGTTAGCCTTTCCACTCAGCTTAACGTTCCTCTACGACCTATACGGATGTCGAATGAAATAGACATATTTACCGGATACTTACATCCTTTGTGGTCGATTAATAATGGGTTTCTGTTTTGGATTTTTTAATAATATTTTCCATAATATATTGCAAAAACGTCGGGTTTTAGAACACTTATGCAAAGTGAGTAGGTAATAAAAAAAAAAAACGTTCAATTTAAAATATCTGGGCCTCTTTGTATAGTATAGGTCCCACACGCATGGTAATGAAATTGAATACCTACTTTCGAGTACAATGCAACGTTTGATCAAATGCATTGCTGAATTAATCAGCACTCAAAGTAAAAACGATCCTTATTGGTAGTTCATTTTCAAAGAAAAAAGAACGTTAAATGAAATGATATAAAGCGCCATAATATGCTCGTTTAAGTATATACGTATACACTGTTGTACATAATATTTTATATATTATTGTTTAATATGTATATATTCACGTATTACCTATGATTACAGTTATCACTATCTATAGCACTCATGTAGTCACGTGTTTAAGCGTAACGTTAAAATATTCGTAAAAAGTGTTTATATTGTTATTATCGAGTCGTTGATCGTAAACAATACTTGGATTTTGTTTTTGAAAACTATATGCAATACACCTATTCAGTTAATTTAAATATGAAAAATTAATTGTATTATAGTATACATTTTTTACTCTCTGTGTATCTACTTACTGATTTAATATATGTATGTCTTAATAGTTATTACGTATTTACGGTTTCATAATTTTTAAAATGTTTTTAAGTTCTAATATACCTAATATAACTTACTATATTTATTTATGTCGATTGACGAATAACGATTGTTAAGAAATTAGAGTTATCTATGAACTCTTATTTATAGGAATGTAACGTAGTTACATTACTGGTTAGAATATAAAATAAGTGTGTAACAATTTTATTTGAGTAACGAGTAAAGAAATTTAATTATTTTTTAAAAGTATCTCACCCAACATTGAATTTTAGACGCTTGTAGCTCCCTTCATACAAATTTCAATTTTAATAGTGATTACGTCTTAAGTAGGCACCTACATAATATTTTTATTCAAATAAAATTGTGCAAACTGTAGTAGATAATTATAGTCATATAGGTAGTACTATATTATGTACTACTGGCATTATATACAATGTGAGGGTGTAAAGTGAACATTCCTTGCACACAATATTATATATTATATGAAAAATGTTTTCAAATCGAGTTCGTGTAAGTAATACTTACACTAACCGTATTTATAGACAACCATTTTGTACCGTTGACTGTCCCTAGCTGGATAATTACTCGGAAATACACCAAATAAGTACTCCAATTTTACTGTTGGAAAATGAAAAATAAAAAACGAAGATAAAACATTATTCATACTCGACGAGAACACGAATCTTCTTATATATTAAACGTAGAAGGTATGCGAGTGGCGAGGGGACGGAAATAGGACGAGAGTTGCCTTTGTGAAGGGCCTGTTACATTTTGAGATCATCACCACTACCCATCAGCCATCTCAAAGTAAATGTCAGTTCAAAAAATAATTATTTGTCATTTTTAACCGTGATTTTACACTGTTTAGTACCTAAATCAAACAATACGAATTTTCGGTTGATATTTTATTAAAAATTTCTGGTTAAATATGTATATTTTAATTTGTATTACATTTTTTTGAATTTATTAAGGTTAGTTTTTAATTCTTTTTTAATTTTTAAAATTTTTTTTTTTAGAAAAAATATTCGCTTGTATTATAATTATTGTCGAAATAAACTATTTGCTTACCTAATGATTTCTACTTTTTAAATTATAACCAATAAAATAATTAAGAAAAATATTTAAGATTCGACACGAAATAATACAATAATAGTTGATCTTGACGCTTTGTAATGACTATCTGCTTTACTTAGTTGTTTCACTAATCAATCGGTTCTGTTCATGTAAGCACAAAATATATGGTTCCTATCTAAATCGTTGTCGACAATCCGTAATAATATCATGACAACAGACGAATACGTATTACTATTTAGTATTTACTACACTTGCATGGACTCGTTTTAAATCGTATTCGATCCGTTTTCGGTCTAACACGAATTTTAGGATCTTGACACGGTAATCCTCGAGGTGTGTAAATCGCAGATTTAAAGACGTCTAAATTGAGTGGCAAGATAACAGTCGACGACAAAGGCTGAGTATCCTACAAAAAAGATCCGGTCGAGTATAAAAGATTTTACACATTTTTCTTAGGATTTTAGTGTATTTTATTTATTTTTTGTACCCTTCACCGTGGAGTGGTCGGACATTTTGCCTCGGTATCTGTATTCATAGCGTACGCACGTTTTGGAATATATTTTTTCAGCTACCATTTTTCAGGGAAATGAATAAACATTTTTTGATTTTATCAAAAGTAAAAACTTTTTACTACATTTGTAGAGAAACTAAATCAGTAAAAGTATTTGAAATCCTTTTATAGTGCGTTGTATATAATACGTACAGAATACGAATACATTTAATAATAAAATATTGCATCATCATCGTCATACACAAATAATACTAATATTTGTAGAAACAACTATATATATTAAAAAAAATATAATTTTAATTTATTACTATAGAAGTTTGTGGAACTTTATTTACCTAACTTTAATCTTTTGGCACTCTAGGAAATTTACCATATATACATGTTTCTGACTTACCAAGTATAATAAGTAGTAAAATTACCAAAATTAGGTATATAATAACGAAGAGTTACAATATTATATTGCTATATTATAAATTATAATAATACCAGTAAACTGTAGATTACAGTAAACAGAAGAACAAAAATCCGATTCGTCGAGAGCTCATTAATAGCCACTGATTGTTAAGCATTTATTTATGACAGTCATTGTGTTTCGTTGAAGTAAGTTATGTTGTTAGAATAAAACGGTCTCGTGTTGTTTCAATGAGATAATGAAAACCTACAAAGACGATTTTTGTGTAAGTGATGGATATATTTTAGTGAATTTAAATGTGCGTTTAAGGTGTTAAAAAATGATTATATATCGGAGTTAATGAACAATGATGCAGTGCACTTAAAGCGATATTAAATGTACTATATACCGCTTTAATTGGTTTTCCATACAATCATATGATTTGGATTCGATATTATAATATTACAGAATATGAGATGGTTTTTGATCGCTGTTGTTCTTTATCAAAACTCCAAGGACCCAAGGACCAAGATGTGCAAGAGACTTTCAAAATTCAGCAAAAATGTTGCAGTGAAAAACAGGAACTGTATTTTTTATTTTTGAAGAAAACTCAATTTTGTATAAGTAGTTATATTTTAAAACATTTTTTTTTTATTATACAATCAAAATTCAATCTGATGCTGTTGAATATTTTATGATAACACAAGTATTCAGTATTTAATATTAAGTATTATTAATATTTTTTACACTTTCTTGCATTAACCGTGGCAGAAAACCACAGAAATAGACGGTAATGTAGCTAAAATGCCTATGTAAAGCGCCGCGCGATCTTAATTGTATTAATTACCAAGCCATCTGTGGTAAGGACCTGACGTCAGTATAAAACTATTTTGTACTCTAAAGTGTCTTTAGATCGACTCGAAATGAGTACTACTGCAGCGACAAAGTTGATACTTTGACTTTGCGTGGGATTTGTTCGTGCTGATTATGCGTTATCGTCAAAATTCTCGTGTCTTGCGTATAATTATTTATTTAGTAGTACTCTGAAATTGTTTTCAATAATATTTATATCAATCAATCATACCGATATTAACTATAGTTTTTTTTTCATTAAATACACTTATTGCTTTTAAATAATTGTAATAATTACGTGTTAACGTGTTAAAACGTTAGATGTATTTGCACGCAGACGAATTCAGATTCTTGGTTATGCGTTATTACAAAATCTGTCCGAATGAAAAAGTGGGAAAAAACAAAATAGATACCTGCTACAGATTTAAATAGTGGTAATTAAATTAGAATGAAAATTTTCAGGCGTTTAAATGAGTCTGTCATTTCTGTTTGTTTAAATAATGTATACAGTTAACTAGTACCGGAGTTGGGTTTTTGTTTTGTTAATTTATCACTTTCCTTATATTATATAGTGCAATTTAACTATCGCGTAAAATATTCCATATTGTATTTATTTTTGGAGATTTTTGTTGTGTATACTGAAATCTCATTTAATAAAAAATAATGCAATCAAAATTGCAGAATTGTTTGTACTATAAATAATAAATAATTTGCGATTAACATTACTAATCAAGTGTCGTATACAGTATTATATAGTAGTGCCAAGACACTTACTTAAATGTTTTATTTCGTGTAAAATTTGAATAGTCATATGGTTTTAAATTGGATTTTTATCGTTATTTACCGATGTTTATAAACTCTTATAAATGATATGATAGACAAATAATTTAGCCCCAATTGTATTTAGTTTATTATTGGTAGAATATAGGTTTTACTTTAGATTTTTATCATAAAAAAAGGGGCGAATATAAACAAATTTATGAAAGTTTACAAGAAATAGGTAATAAATTATTCAATAATGCATTTCTTAAAAATATCAAATACAAATTCATATTTACTTTTTTTACTATTGTTCATCCTTACGAGTAATAATTATTAATTTACATAAATTTGTATGCATAATTATTTACAGCATATATTAGTATAAATAAACGACAACAACGATCTAAATAAATATTCAATTAAAAATAAAAAAAATAATGAGAAACTCGTAGAGAAATATAGAACAAAATGGTACTTTTAATAATTATAATTATTATTGAAATCCGTACACTTAACACTTGTAACACTTTTATGATTATGGTATACTACATTATATAGTTTTTAAGTAGTTCATTAACTTACTATGACACTATGTATATGATTGGTATTATAATTAGTTTTATTGGACAGTAATTTTATAATAATTTGTTATTCGCCAAGTACTTTAATAGGTTCATATAATAATGATAATATAATACTCATAATAGTGATATTTAGAATTTCCAAATCGGACACGGTACCTATACTCATTGTTTTTCACTTCTATATACGCAATATACACACACATATATATTATATATATATATAGGTACTTATTTGTAGTCATTATAATGGAATAAATTTAAAGATTTAAAGGAGATAATGTAAGTCTGACAGTAAAAGTAATTATTGAAAATTGATAAAATTGGTTAAAATATTGAATAAATAATTCAATAATTACTGTAAATATAAAGCACCTTAGCAAATTATATACTAAATGTTATAATATGATATTAGTTATTAGTAAACTATTAAGTTTAATAAATTATAATAAAGGAGTACAGTTATATTATCTGAACGTTCTCTGCATGGATATATTTAATTGATACAAATGGAACTATGGTTTAAAAATATCTTTTTACAAGCCCTTCTAGTTTTAAATATGTAAGTATCACCTACATTTAGATTGTTTAATAAAACTTGATTAATATGATAGCTGGTTTGTGTCCCGCAAACTCATGATATTTGACCTGGTGGTTGTTGTAGTTAAGGTGTTTGGTTATACAACACGCTTTGGTAAAATAATATAAATTTTTTCTAAAAATATATAACACATTATTAGTAGTACCTATGTAATTTAAACCATAGAATAATATTATATTTCAGAATTAAATATTATCATTTACAGAAGAATTATAGCAAATGGTTTTTTAAAAACATAAAAACATACCTACGTGGTTTAAATTTGGAGTGGATTGAGGAATGCATTGGTAGTACAATAGCATGTGTTTTTATATAGATTTTTTTAGAGCAACAACTTTTGTAGCAGTAAAAAAAGTTCAATAAGTTTTTTATGGCAACCATGGAAAATAATAAAAATATTAATATTCAATGGTTATAGTTCTTCTTTAGAATTTTATTGTTATTAAGTTAGAACCTATCAATGATTTAAATGTTTTCATGGATTATTTAATCTGATTTAAGATATCATCTAATTTACTAATTAGGTAGGTCAACTGTTGGCTCTTACTTTAACCAAATTAGAAGTTTCAAACTTGATCACAATTGATAATTCAAGAATGCAAAGGTCTTAGTACTATTCGGAGAGTTTGAGTAATAGTTTGTAAGTTTTATGAGCAATATGAATTGTGTATGATATCATAGTATAATAATATATATTGAGGAAGTTTGTTGTAGAAATAGCAATAGATGGTAAACTTTTAAGAAATGCAGAATTTCGTGTGAAGAATTTTTTTTTTGTGTTTAAAGTATAATGTGAATATTTTATATAGTTAAAGTGGCTACATGATTAGGCATTTTTAGTGTCTCAAAATGTATTTTTAACAGCAAAAAAAACAATTTTCGGAATAATAATATTAAGTAATTATGATATTATAAGTCTAAAAAAGTATGTGTATTTCATAAAAAATAACATAGTTTAATAACAGTAGTTAAATAACATAGCAGAAGTTCTTATTTTGTTTTTAAATAAAAATTATAACTAAATATTAAAATATTATTATCAATACTTATAAAAAAACTTATTAAAATATTTATGCCAGTTACTGGAATTTTGTTATAAAATATTTTAGTAGAATTGCTATTTTAATATTTTCGTAATAAAATGAATACGAAATGAAAAATACCACAGAAATAAAAAAGTTATACTTGAAAAAAGTTGTTAATTTATTTCAATCTGAGTTAAGTACTTACTACTTAGATACTGAAACATCTGAGAAATGGATTGTTTTATAAATAAAATTAAACTTATTGTAGGTGGATCAACATTTTATCAAGTAAGTAGATAAAAAATTAGATATTTAATTGTAGTATATACCTATTCTCTAATATATTATGTCTGTTTAATGATAGTAATGACGTAAGTTACTTTTTTATTTAATTTTTTTGAAGACTTTACACTTGGGTAATATTGATGTTTAAATTATGTTGATAAAGTATTTTTTATAATTTTTTCTTTTGTATGTTTGGAGTTTTCTCAAAATGTTGAGATGTTAGTGTTGTCTGCCTGTAATTATTGTAACCATTATTACACTTTTACTAGAAAAACATTAACAAAAAATTACTCATTTTAGAAGTAATGTTATTACGTATTTCAAATGATACTAATATTCTTAACATTAATATTAGACCCATTAAATTAAAACAAATTATTTATTTTTATTGATACTTACGTTTGTATAGTTATTTCAATTTTACTTTTCTCTAGTTCTAACTAATCATTATCTTAATACAAACTACAAACAATGCGTAAATATTCACCAGTTTTTAATTTTACTTATTTGCCATCATGCGTGAAATTAAACCATTAGTATCAATAGTATCTGTTCGGAGACATGTAGTTTGGTCAAAGACACGGTTGACGATACACTGCTGAGACCATCAACAGTAACAATGTAAAATTGGAACAATTGTAACTTATATGAATTTTATTAATCATAATAAATATCAAGTATTAATGACTCTTCCTGGGTAAAATTTTTTATTTTTTTTATTTATTTTTAATATTCATCATATATTTTAAAACACTTAAATAATACTCGACAAGAAAAATAAAAACTTCTAAGAATACAAAAATATTCTAAAACGATATTTTAGTAATGTAATTGCATTTTATTATGTAACATATTAATTTTGTTATTTTTTGGCATTTAGGCCATACAATTTTCATAGTATTATTGTTGTAGTCATAACCTTTTCATATTCAACTTATTTTTATTTCATTTTTCTCTGTAGAAATATTTGGAAGACATTCTACTGGGTGAATACATTTTTAGATTTTGATATTTATAATAATTTAGTTCTAAAAAATATGATTGAAGAATTGAATATTTTCTAGTATTTATTGTTGAATTGTTGTAAAATAAAAATTCAGAGATCAATCCGTCAACCCGTGTTATAAGTAAAATGTAAGTATTTTTATAACAAACTTAACATAATTGAAAATAAAGTATAGTTGACAATAAATATTATTATCAATATTATTAATTTTTAATACATCTAAATACTATAGATTATTGTACTACCCATGTTATGAACTCCTTAATCATGTTTATAATTTGTAGTACAAAAATAATTTATTTATAATATATTATATACAGTAGTAAACAAAAATAACAAGATTTATAATTGGTATGTTGAAATTAAATGACTGGAAGACAAAGCGAGTAAAACGAAAATTATGAAGAAAAATATAAATGATTTTTTATTTTTCACATTTTGTCAGTAAATTTAAGTTCACTATTATCAGGTAATCATACTATCGGAATTTACATTAATTTATTACCAATATTCTAAAGTCAATTAATTTGATTAATCGGTCAAACACGCCTCTGCAGTCTGTACCCTAATTATATTATTCACAGTCACCACATTATAGCTGATTAGTTTAAAACTAATATTTCAAGTAAAATGTAGGTGTAGGTATGATATATTTAAAAAGTATAAAAACCAAATTATAAGTAATTGGAAACCTTTTTTTATTTTTAATAAGCTATAAAAAATATTGAAGAATAAAATTATTTATTATATTATTGTTCAATACAATTTTCAATATATTATAACTTTTTGTATCACGGTGTTAACTCAATCATGTTTTTGGATTTTTTTCTAATAATTATTAATATATCATATTTAATATATATATATCTTAAACTATTTATCTTTTATTAATTTTTTTTGAAACATAATATTTTTTTTCTATGATTATTTAATCTTAAAATTAATAAAATGCAAAAAAAAGGGTTTATAGTTCTATTTATTTTTTTGCGTATGGTTTTCTATTTAACGCAACAAACCCTAAACAAGAGTTTTCGAAAATAAACTTTGTACTATTGAACTCTTAAACTATTGACATTTTAAATGTATGTATAGATAGAATGTACTAGAATATGGTAAAAAGCCGGAGTGAGAGTTCACCAACTACTCTAATCCAAATTGAAATATTCGAATGGGAGCTTTATATTTGGGCTTATTATCTCTTACACAAAGTTCTATATATATAACTATGAACTTATCATTTATGAAATTTCAAGATTTTGAAATATTTTTATACAAAATCAATATATAATATGTACATAATGTATTATATGCCTGTATTCACGAAATTTGTCTAAGAAAATTTGATAATCTGTAACGTTTTCATTGTTTTTTATTTTCATAACAAGTTTATCTTTACAGTTCAAAAATGTAATATTTTAGTAGTTTCGTATTTCTTTCAAATGTATTTATGAATATAAATTTCAAATATTTATCCTCTAATTGATTAAATTATTTTTTCAACATATATACGATAAAAAGTCAACACATTGAGTTTTAGTTTCTTAATTGCTAATGATCATGCAAGAATGTTTTTATGTTTAAGGGGATTAAAAATTCAAGACGAGTATACGATATTTTTATAAAATACTTTGAGGTACATTAAAACAGTTAAAATATAGAGTTTGATATCAGTTTTAAGAGAATAACTGGATAAGTGTGCTCCAAATATTTTTAAATAATATATTAATGTATCAGGCATGTATTGTGTACTAGTCCTTTAATATTAAAATATATTAGTCAACATTTTTTAGTTAATTTATTTCATAGGAAAAATGGTTTTGGAATAAAATGTGTACAGTATTATGCGTGATAATTTATTATATTTCAAGATTTGATTTTGAGAAGTTGTGTTGTGTAATACTTCAAAACTCAACTTTTACGATGACTCAGAAGTTTACAACCACATCAATACAAATCGACTATTTTATGCAAGCTGTCGGAGAAGTGGGTAGCATTTTTTTCGCGGAACACTTATTATGCGAATTTTGGATTGCACTTTCGTAAGATACAAAAAAATAAATATACATGCGCGAAGAAATAATAATATAATTATGATAATAATAATAATAATAATAATAAAACATCAAAAACAACAACAACAATGACAACGCACTATATAATATGGAGTTGCGTGGCTAAAACTTGTATATTAATATGCGATTTAAGGACCGTCGACGTCAACATAATATTATTATTTTATTTATGCACACTACCTACCGCGTATAACAATAATTATATTGTCATTTTCGTTCGGACAGCGTATATGGTTCGCCGCAACTTTGCCATAGTACGGCGCACTACTGGCACGCGGCAGCTATAAGTACACTTATCCACGTTATACGTGTATAGAACTGTCGGTAACAAGAAGTCAATAAACAATACACGACATCGTGCCGTAGGTACATTATTGCGTAATGAAATATTATGCGACGACGATAAGATATTATAATATTCCGATTTATGTACGAGTTCCGTGAACCGCACCCGCAAAGTCATTGCGTCCGAAGCGGTCACTCGTATTGGCGTTATAATAATATATTAATATGATATTTTATCGTATAATATTATGATAATAATATAAAAATTATAACAAAAAAATTCGTCGGCACTGCGTTCGGTGACGATGACGATTGACGACGACCCCTGCGTGCTTGGTCGTATCACTACTACTACTTTGAGACGTCATAATAAAACAGCGGCCATACGACGACAACTAGCTATATAGCGACGGGGTAATAATATATTACGAAATTAATATATTTTTATGCGTTGATATCGTGTGGATTTAACCAGAAGAGACCACTCTCCGTTTGCCGCGTAATACGCCTATATCACGACGCTTATAATAATATTATGTGTTTAATATTGTTAAATAATAAAATACCCAAAATTATTAACGTATTACTATCTAGTAGAGATCACTGTAGTTTATTAGATTTATTCTGTTTTATTTCGTGCGAACATCGTGATTCGTTTATATAAATAAAATAAAATAGTAATTTGACGATTACTATTAATTGTGAGTTGTGCTAGGTACTTGTGTACCTATATATTATAGTTAAATCATACGGTGTCGGGACCTCTCTCGCCTATTATACATTTACCCTCCCCCCTCTCCATCACCATTAAATACTCCCCTCACGTCGCAAACCTGATAAGTTGTTATAATTGCGCTAGTCGTATATACACACTTACAGCCCTTTACTATATTATTATTATTATTATTATTTGTAGCGAACTCCGCGGGTAAGTCTATCACGGATGTTGCACCGCATGTGCGTGACGGCAATAATAATAATCATAATAATAATAATAATTATTATTATTATCGTTGTCGTCGTTACACGACAACTACCCGACGCGCGTATATAGTCGCTACCGCCGCCGCCGAGTACGTACTTCAAGCACGGCGGTGGCGCGCGCGATTTTGACGGCGGCGGCGTACAATAAACGTGGCGCAACCTCTCGCCCCGCGGCCGAGTCACACATCATTATTATTATTATTACCGTCTGCCGACCGTCGTCGGCCGGTCGTCGCACGTCGTTTCGCCGATCCCGCCAACCGCCGCCGGTCATCGCGTTTCCGGATGCCGTCGAACCGTTGCGCGGAAGACGATCGCCAAAATATAACGGCAATAACAATATAATATAATATTTTATCAAACAAAATACCTACGATATGACGATCGGCCGCCATACCGCCGCATGCCGTTATTTATAAATTTATATACCTACTACCTGCTTACCGCGGACGGTTACCGCTGTCGCCGGCCGGGCCGTTATTATATAGGTATTATTGTGTACCTTCTTAATATCGAGTCGCATACCGTGGTAACCTGCAGTCGGTACGTTTACGCCGTCCGCTGCGCGCGCGACCGCCGCCGCCGCCGCTGTGTACAACGTCCGCGAACAAAATTTTTTCGCCGTTAAAATTTACCTTTGACCACTTTATTAGCTTAACGCTCCTTGAATTGACGCGAGAATTACACAATCAACGACGTCTTAACGTTTCCGAAAATGTATAATTATTATTAGATATACATACTGTTTAGTATTTTTTTTTTATTTTTTTCAAAAGCTGTTATACCGATTTACTTAGACCCTCTCTCCTATAATAGCTACTGGTGTACGCGAGTGTAGTTTAGTGTATTCGATACGGCGTGGTTTAAGTTATAAGTATGTCCACCGAGTATAAAGCCTGTCACGTTCACTGTGAGTATTATAAATTATAATATTATTATGTGTTAAGTGTATTTCTATTTACGATCGCGTTATGTCATACCGTACAAGTACGACTTACTATTCTTTCGTAACGTGAAATATTGTTCCTATACCCATATAATATAATATGGCAGGTACAGCTGATAACGTTATTAAGATATAAGTTATAACGACTGTCCTTCATATACTATGAGGAAAGCTCATATTATAATATATTATAATGGGGATATGTGGTACGCAAAGAGAAGTTTTTTGTATTTATTTCTAGTAAAATGTATACAACTATTATTAAGTAATATAAATAATAATGAAATTATGAGCTTTTTTTTAAGCTTGGCTTGTGGCTGCGACACAGAGTTACAAAGTAATTATTACTAATTATATTAATTATTAATATTACAATTAGGTACGAATAATATAATATAATAGTTTTTTACAAATAAAATAAAAATAGATTTATTGTGCAGACTTAAAATTAAAAAATTAAAAGGCATGAAAAAAAAAAAATTATTTATAAAAATACAAAATAAGCATTGATTTTTACTTATAAATATTAAGAATCCATTTAAGAATCGATATTTTTAACTTTTATACGATTTTTAAAAGTATTTTTTTTTATATTAACAGGCATAGAATTATTATATGTCGGCCCAAAGTAACTTACGAATTTCTGACCAAAAGACTTTTAAGAAACATATTATTCCATCATAATATGTTTTTTGTTCTCTTTTGTTTATAACTTGTGTAATTCAATCCAGTTACCTAAGTCTTTTACTATCTACATAATTTATATTTTTAGATACAAAAATTTCATTAAAAGAACATTTAAAATTTTAAAATCAAGATTAGTAGAGCCCTTTAATTCTTTTTACTTACCTAACCTTTTAGCGCAAATTCAGTTAGAATATCCTAAATCATTAAACCGTACTGAAAAATTGACTAATATAGAACTAGATAAAAGGTTTTCATGGTATTTATTGACACAATATAAGTAATTTATATAACACTAAAAATAAAAGTACATAAAACGCATAACTAGGTTGTTTATATAAATATTTCATTAAATATGACAATCAAAATGTATACTTAAATTTCGAATATTAAGAAACCCAAGTAAAATTTTACTTTTTAAGTTAAAACCAGTTCAATATGAGTTCTTAATACCAAATGAGGGTAGTAGATTAATAAGTATAGAATAGAGGACGGAATCAAAAGCCTTTGAAATGTCCAGACATATTTTTGTGTTTTTTTTTTAATTTTGTCAAGTGATTCATAAATAAAGTTAGTTGTATTAAAAAAAATATTTTCGGTTCTAATACTCAATTTAAACCCAAATTTGTGTTTTGAGAGAACTTAAAACTTTTTTAAATAGGACATCAATCTTTTCAAATATTTTAGAAAAATTACATAACATAATATGAATTATAAATAAATTATATTATAATTAAATAATTATAAATAGGCCTATAATTGTTTATGATTTGTTTATCTCTATTTTTGTATAAAGTTTGACTATTGTTAATTGAATTTTATCTGGAAATAATTTATATTTTATACCTTGATTGTAGATATACAGGGTGATTCTTTTATCATGAACCATTAATTATTTCAAAAAGTATTCATGTTTTTGAAAACATTTTTTTACATAGTTTCAAGTTGTTAAAAAAACGAAGTTTTTATTAAAAAATTATATTTTTAAATATTTTTATCCTTATATTTGATTTTTACTTTTTTAAATGAGAACATAGTTTTAATTTCATATTCCAAAGCTGAATATTTTTCTGAGTATTTTGAGACATAAAAATCGAATTTAGGGCGAGTAGTTTATGAGTTATAACTTATAAGTATTTAAAGTTTTTGATTCGCGGAGTGGTGTGGTACGAGGTAACCCCGCAAAATGTTTGTCCATTACTCTGCTTGTCTATACTTTAAATACGTATAACTCATTAACTACTCGCATTAAATTCGATTTTTATGTATCAAAATACTCAGAAAAATATTTTGCTTTGAAATATGAAATTAAAACTATGTTGTCATTCAAAAAAGTAAAAAACTTAAAAAATATAAGTATAAAAAATATTTAAAAATATAATTTTTTTAACAACTTGAAACTATGTAAAAAAATGTTTTCAAAAACATGAATACTTTTAAAAAAAATGAGTGGTTCATGATAAAAGAATCACTCTGTATATATATATATATATATAGGTTTAACAATACAACCAACTACACATTACAAAATTCTTATAGATACACTATTAAAACCCACAGCTATTTTGTCTTTCAAGTTCCTTGTAATTTGAATAACTTCTGATTTATTTATAATTTTATTAAAATAGAGTTCAAATAGTTCATTTGTTTAGTCTTCTGTACAATCAAAATTAGACGTAATACTATTTGTTAGATTTTAATCTATACACTATATTATTAAAAATGTGTTAAATAGATTATAAACTCTGGTTTTCGTTAGTATCAATAATATTATCACCATTATCATTAAAATTAGTTTTAGCAACTATTAAAATGCATTTTTATGTTTAGTATAATAAGTGAAAAGTTTATTATTATTTAGATGTTTTTTTAATTTGTATTGACAATTGTTGTTTATTTCACAAAGAACGAAGTAATTCGGAAGACATACATTCATTTAAACGTTTATTCTTGTTTTCATTGCTGACATATCAATAGCCACATTTATGTATTTAGTAATGAATCAATATATACATTGACATTATTTTTACTTTGGATATCAGACTACTTAACATTAATAAGTTTATCGTGCGATTTATTGTAATTGATAATTTTTAAAATTATCATTAAGATTTATTGTTGCGTTTATATCTATTGCTATAATAGTAGAATAATGATCTGTAATACATGTTTGTACAACTCCTGCATTTACAGGTATATATTAATGTTTCTATTGAAATTATTTTTTTTATTAAAATATGATTTAAACACGATTGTTTTGTATTGGCTGGAGTTATTGTGTACCAAGTCATTTATTTAAGACTTCAGCATATTTAAAAAAAATATCTAAGTATGAGTTGTCATCATAGCAACGTAATTTATACCTATTTATATTCAGATCACCAATAATTGTAATATGCTAAATACTACATTTAATAAAATTTAATATATTTTCAAATATGGATAGAGATTCACGAATATCGCTAGGTAAATATCAGCTGTGCACAAATTTTAAAAAAAAGTAGTCGATAACATCAAGATGCTCTTTAAAATATTTACTTCTACATGATTATATTCTAGAAAATGAACATTTAAGTATTCTTTCAAAAAATAATAATACAGTCATTTCGGTTTCTTTTATCTTAAGAGTAAAAAATTTTGTATTCGGTAATTAAAACATTACATAAATGAATACCATGCTAGGTTTCTATAAGTTAAATGGAATCTAAATCGTTACAGTATACATCACTTTTTAAAACTAAAATAAACTCATTAAAGCTAGTAGGTATTAATAATTTTTATGTTACAACTAAATATTTTAACAAACAAGTTATTAACTAAATTTACATTTTTAAAAATCGTATACTGATATGAAATATTGTATCTTAAAATCTAAAAATCTATTTTATACGTTTATATTTGTATCAAACTTTAAGCGATAAACTTTTCTTTGTATTATGTACACAAAATAATAGAGTTTTGACAAGTCATTTCTATCATGTAAAATAATTAATTTAGAATTTTCGTTCTTTTTATAAACTTTTTTAAATTTTTTAAGTCATACAAATTTAAACCCTTTTTATTTTTCTAACGTTTTAGTCTTAAAAAAAGATTTTTATTAAAATTAGTGATAACATTATTGAAATAAATACAATTACTTCCTTAATTTTCATTCACATTTCTACTTTTTCACCAATTCTATGAGTTGTTTCTTATTTTAAAATTAAATTATTTAAGCAATAATTTTTTTGGATTTATTTGGTACCAGTGAAGTGATCGAACACGGAAAGCTTTTGAAATTTCAAAAGTTATAACCAAACTAGACACAATATTTTCAACTACTTTACAGCAGTCTTTATTTTTTAATTCTGGGACACTCTTAATTCACAATCGATTTTCGATATAAATTATTGATAAATTAAAATTGAGATTTAATTTATTGTTTTTATGTTTTACTAATTTATTTTATTGTATTTTTTAATTCTAATTCATTTACCGTTAGTCCTTTTTTAGTCGTTTCCCAAAATCATTAAACTGGTTAATCATAAACTATATAGAATTAGTCAATTACTCAACACAGTTTCATTAAAGCCAACAAGATAGTGTTGTCCTGTGTTACCAGTAGATTTTATCATTTTTATCGCAATTGTATAACATTTAGCACAGTAGAAGAATAGAAATTATTTACAATTTGAATATGAAATGAAGTTTCATCTCCATAAAGTATTTTTTCCATAAACAATGAGCATAGCATGTTGAATTTAGGTAAAAATTATAAAGATAAAATATTTCGATTATACTATTATTATAATTCTAAAATCACAGATAATAAGAACAAACGACAAGATAAACATCCTACTTTATCGATAGCATTAATCACTAATGCAACTGAAATAGTTTAGATTATCATTTTGAAGTTTTAAAATATTATTTAGTTTCTGATAGAGTTGTTATATCATAATTTCTCATCATAACTGTAGTTACTTGAAACTTGAAAGAGCGTTTTTTGAAATAGTACATGAACATTTTCAACACATAGCAGGCGGTACTGAAATATAAACGAACAAACGTTTAAGAATAAAAAAGCTTATACCTTACTACCTTAGGTATATGGATACCTTTATTTGATAAGTTGTCCTCATGTTTGATAAGTACGTGGATAGCCACGATAATAGATGTTATAGTATCTGTCGGGTTTCGCGCAAACACGCAACGGTGCAATGTTGTCAGAGTGCTATTATTGTCATTAGATGTTATAATAGTTTAGATTTGTCTACTGTGTCGTGACGTCAAAATTATTTTTTTTGACCGTGACTTGGTTGTCCGATTTAGATATAAATATGGAAAAAGTATGATTCACTTTGGGTTTGTATATCTAATTAACTACATGCATTTTTTTATTATTATTATTTGATAAAGAAAACTACAATATCTATACATTTTTAGATTTAGTAATTGAGATGTAAGAATATAAGTAATAATAATGAATATTTCGAATATGGGAAATTACCCAGTGGTAACACCCAGAAAATCTATGTGTATTTAAACACAATTTCTTGAAATTTAAAGTATTATGTTTTTTATGTTCAAACTATGTCACGCTAGTTTATTTTTGATAATGATTTAGTTATGATTAAATACCTAAATCTCAGTACCGAAAATTGGGTTTTGAATGTTTTGATCACGGGTACTTTTCGTGGTGACTACAACATTATTTGGTATTATTGTTTTTTTTTTTTAAACTACAATTCACTCTAATTCTTAATTATGTAACATATCGATTTTTGTTGGTTATGGACGTACGTACTCAAAGAAGCACTATATAGTGAGAAGATAAACACATAATGGTAGTCCATCATTATAAGAGTTAAGTGGAAAAAAACTGTATCTTTGTGGTTGTCTACACTAGATCCAAGAACTAACTAATTGGATTTGTTAAAATAAAATGTCTATTTAATTTTAAAAATAAATTATTATTATTAATAGAATTGGCATTTATTAAATTTAAAAATTATATTTATATACAATATACATGATTAGTAAGTTGTACTAATTACATAATTTTATATCAATGAAAAATTAATATGCAAACGTTTCAACGGCTAAATATTGATTTTTATTTTTATTTGTAACATATTATTAGCATACCATTTGAAAACACTACAAATTGTGGTTATTTATAAAGTTTAGATAAGATTATTAGGTACTATTATTAACATTTTTATTTTTCTATTATTTTATTAATCTAATTAAGTTAAGTTTAAAACCTTTAATATAATTTATATTTAGTTTATTGTATATTTTATTAGATATCTAAAATTGACTATATACATTAATTATTATAAAAAAGTACTGGCAGTATTGTGTTGGAAATAAATTATTTTTATTCAGGCTTCTATAAAACAATATATGGCCAAATTCATAAACGATCCTAAGAAAAATTTTAGATTTATTTTAAGTAAAACTAAAAATTGGTATTCATAAATCATAATTGTTGTCACGTATAGTATGATGAAGTAAAATTTTCGTCTTTGGTTGTTTTAACGTAAAAAAAAATTATTCATTAATTTTTCATCATAGATTCATAACTATTTAATTATACGATTATAAGTTACATATTTTATTTTTAAGAATAATAAAAAAAAAAATCACCTGAGAACGCATAATGTATATAGCTATAATAATTTGTTATTATTAAAATCAATTTTTCATTTTATACAAACTGAAAATACTGTTATAAATTGTTTTTTTTTAAATTGAATATGAATAATTGATTTAAAAAAAAATAAGTTATAAAAATTAACTTTGTTGTAAATAATTCATTGAAAATTAATTTTACTAAAATTATTTGTTATTTTATTTATTTTTTTAACAATAAAACTTCACATAATTTAGTACTTAATGGCTTTTAATAAGGTACTGTCCTTTTTAAATATACAATTACGGGCGTTTTAAATAGTTTTAAATATACCTTGTTAATTATTTACGGTACAATAACCAATTCTCGGTGATTTGGGAACATTGTCACTCATGGTGAATAATTTGTTGATTTAGGGTGCAGACATGATGGCTGATTTGTGTTATGTTGTCAACCGTTCTAAAAATAAACATGCCATTGAATAATAGTACAACACTTAACAATGCCCTATTATAGGTATAAATATTGAGAGTTGTTTTATTGTTTGTAAGCAATTAGTATTCTTTTTGACATGGCTTTTAACCTCAATTTTAACACACCAAATTATTTTAGAATAGAAATTCAGTTTTATGTCATTTTTAATAATTTTTGAAAATAAAAATATTATTTTAGATTTTATTTGAAAAAAAAATAATAATTCATAGCATAAATTTAATTTATTGTAATTAATACAACTATTAAACGATTTTGAATTGTGACTTATGAGGTTGAAAAAAATAAATTATTTATACATTTTTAATATCATGCACTGAATTACATTTACAAACTTAAGTTATTGAGTAAGTATTAACAATTAATGTAGATATCTAAATTCAAAAGTATAAAAATTATATGAAGTTTAATGTTAATATAATTTTTGAATTAAACAATAATTATAGTTTCTTATTTAATCGAAAAATAATTAGGTATAGTGTAGCTCAAATACTCTATACTGTGTTAATTGAAATTGATGTTTGTTCATTGAATCTTTATTTATAAGTTAAATAAAAAAAAATAAGTTAAAAGAAAATTAATGAAAATTTCCCGTTGTGTACTTGTCAAAAATATATAATATTACATTATTATTCGTTGAAAAGAGTTTTTGAATTAACTTAAAGTTTACAAATAATTGTTTTTATTTAATTAATGTTATATCATATTTTACTTAATATATGGAATACGGAGTAAGCACTTTTTCATTTCAATGTAAAAATGTTTTGCAACAATTTGTTTTTATTCTTCATAAAAACAATTTATTTGAATCATGTATTTTATTTAATAGTTAATATTTTATGTGTAGGTATATATATTTTTAATATAGTTAAAAGTTTAAACATATGCTGAACTAATTCAAATGAGTTCAAATTATATTCTTTATAATAAGTATTTAACCACAAAAATATATAACTTATTAAGTTGCGAGTTAAAATTTAGGAACACTTTTCTACAATAAAAAATAAAATAATTTTAAAGTTGATATGTTTTTAATAATCTTATTATCAAATATGTATTAAAATATTTATTCATTGTTGTGATACATATTTTGTTTCTATACAACGAAATTGTTTTTTGTTACTATGCGCTATTAATTTTTAGTTTTTGATTATACAATATCAATAGAAATATTATCAACATTAGTCATTAACATAGAGATTAAATAAATGTTTTTTTAATTTATATTTCATAAATCTTTTGAAGCTGATAAATCTAAGTGCATTTTATTTTGAATTTAAAGAAAAAAATACTTGTATCTATAAATTGATCATCAATAAAAATACTATAGGTATTCTATACATTTTTTAAGTGATAAAGACAGTTTATCTAAGTACACGGTAGTGAATTTTTTTTAATACGAACTAGTCAAATCAACTAAAATCAATTTGATTTTTTAGTAAATTTTGTAATTGTTTTTATATAAATTAAATGCTTTTTTTTATTAATTATATTGTCTTCGAATTCGAACTCTATTTATCATGAACAATAATTAAATTCATATTAACTTACAACTTAAATTAATTTCATTTTATGTTAGTTTTTTATTTTTATATGTTATTCTATGCATTTCAAAGTGACAATAACTTATAAAAATTGTTAGATTAGGGTGGTTTGGCGTGAATTTCAAATTCATGTAAATTATAATTTAATTAATTCTGTGTAAGGTATGAGTCCCGCCATGATTTTCCCAGTTAGTAATATAAGATAGTATAAGGTTAAAGATGATATAATATATATATATATATAGTAGGAATATTATAAAGGTGTATGTGTTGGACAGCTACGGTGTACTGAATAAAGAAACATTATTGTGGCTCAAAAATTTTTTATAGTATATCTAACTTTATGAAATGTGTTGAAATTCAAAACGTTGAATGGGAAAAACTGTTACGTCCATCACAGATGACGTCACGTCGGTCTTCCAGACAGACGAGGAATCATTGGTGTACGCTTTGAACGTATAATTACAGAAAGTCCAGGTGGAGATGGCACTTAAATATTACGAGTCTAACTATAATTGGGAAAAGACGATTTGGAATAGGACCGTTAAAATTGCAGTGAATGTTAGAGACATTTTGTCAACGTAAAATATAGAGTAGATAATATAGGAAATGGACGGTGGAACGGATTTTGGAGGTTTTTCAGGTCCTTTTTTACGATTTCTCAATAGCCACACATAAGAGTGATAACTTGGTTTTTTTTTGTCTAACGTCGACGTTTAAAACATAACATACTGGAATATCTGGCCGACGAATTAGTAAAATAAGTATTGTACCCGTGAAGGTAGTATTCGAAATTCATAGATAAGTGGTGTTGGAATTGATGCGATTAGTTCATATGCATGTCATGTAGGCGATCACACCGTTTTCGTGTGCAATGATGTGTGGTATTGCGCTCGAGTTCATCTGGTGAGGGGAGTCGTTAGGGCCAAAATGAGGTATCGGACAAACCGGAAATTTCATGTGGGATCAATTTGGTTACGGTCGTTGAGCGTCTTAACCTCTCGTTCAAACACTTGTCCACCCAGGATTTGCATCTAGAACTAGCCACATCAGTACAAACGTTACTTAGCCAGTGACCAAAATCGTACATGTAGATGTCGATTTAATGATACCTAGACACCTAGTCATTGCGTTTCTCTTATTTTTGACCTTCAATCCTGTTTAAATTGTATTAGTAAGTTTCAAGAGTGTTGTCCACCGTCGAGTAGACTATTTATAGTTTGGTTTTAGTGTACCTACCAGAGTATCTCAGTCCACATGTATAAATTAGCAGCGGTGTATCTTGCTTTGTGTTATTCGACCGAGATAGACAATCCGTCTGTGACGGATTGAATATACCATTAAGTAAATTTTTTAATATGATTGAAACTACTCTCTTAATTTTTTTGATTTCTCTAAGAACAATCTTTGAAATTTTCGTCAAAATTTATCGAGTAATTTTTAAGTATACAAGTTTAAACATACATTAATTTATATATGGTATTATATAGATTATATTCCTGTAACCAATGGCAACCTTATATATAAATAAAAAAATATTCAATTGTGAACAAAAATATAATTTAGGTGTGAGCAACCTAAATGGGTTGAAAAAGCTATAATCACTCCCAGTCTCAATGACACAAGACTTAGTCTCAGGTGTGTAAAATGTGTTGCCATTTAGTTTAGTAGTTTCAGAGATTACTGGATACTAACAAACACACAATTATTTTTATACATAAAGATACTTACGATTTAAGTAAATCAATGTTTTATTGTTATTTAACAATTTAAAATTAGATTCACTATTTCATCAAAAATTAGCTTGAATTTTGATGTAAATGTATTTTATTTTTTCATGTCACCTATTTGTATGACGATTTGACAAGTTTACTTACACATATAATATATACATATAGACATGACATTATTGGTCTTACGCATAGTATGAATACAGTAAAATATATCATGGCTGCTTTACGAGTGGAAACGTTGAATCTTTGAATATAAATTACTACGATTGATGTGCATTCAAAAGAACTTGAAGGAGGCAATCATTAATTTTATATGAAATCCGTATCATTAGACAATAAAAAGGAGAATTTTTTTTTTTAGAAAACTAAAAAACATACTAATAATAATACTATAGTAGAATAATTATAGTATTTGTGTAGTTTTTTACTATTGTTATCTAATAAAATGTTTTACTATAATCTACTATGATACATATCTTCCGTTTTTTAAATTATTTTTTAATTAAAAAAAAATTTGTATGGATATATTGTTTTTAAATTACAGCTTAAATTCTAAATTCTAATAATTTTTATGGATTTTTAAACTGCTAATATTGTATAGAAGTATAATATAAGACATGGAAATATTAGATATTAGTGTTAATTTACTTTTTGTAACACGTGTCTTCGCGAAATCGTAAATATCTAAACTGTTGATATTAATTATTTTGTGATTATGTTATTTTAATTTTTAATTGGGTTACGATATCATTTTCTTCCTTCTATCATTATTTGTATTAATCATAATTATCTTTATTATGTAAAATTAATCCTAATTTTATTGTATACTATTGTAATTGTAGAACTATATCAGCTGTAGCTGAAAGTTCTAAAATAATAAAAAAAAAACCTTGTTAATAATGATAATATTTTGATAATAGGCAATTCGAAATGACTTGAATAGCCTACTCGTTCTTTTTAATTTACCATCACTTTAATAATTTTTTTATTAGTTCATATCCATATGTTATTTTAAATGAAAATATTTCGTCAAATAATATAGAAAAAAATTGATTGGTTTTTAAATGATAATTTTAAAATTAAGTTAAAATTATATTAGTATTCATCAATATTATTATTCAAATTGTGGGTGACTACAGACGGTATAAAGTCATGGTACAGGTGGCATGGCCTCTGCTCATTTTTTGTATCCCCCATCTATTAAATATCGAAGGAAAAAATTCTATTTTTTATATTCTAAGTGGAGTGAATATAATCATGTGTTTTATTTGCGTCTGAAAATATTAAGTGTTAATTGTAACAAACTAGATCAATGCTTCAATATTGAGAGTAGTTTCTGGTTCCAAATGGTATTTTGGGGTTTTAAGTAAATAAAAATTGTTTGGTACTTTTTATAAAACTGAAGAAAAACAAAAATAAATTTGCAAAATACGTTAATATTTACGAAACACAAGTTTTTCCATAACAATTTAATTAATATTATTGTTATTAATATCCAAAATATTTTAGTTATTTTTCTGCTATTTGTGGACATTTTTTTTTTAAGTTTAAGTTTTAGTTTTTGATTTTGTATTGTTTGATTAAATTGGACAAAGCTTATAAATGTAATTAATTAATTTTTATATATTTCAGGTAACTGTATTTTTTAATTTTATTAATGAATACTATATTTTACCGTGTTATATTATAATCATCGTGAAATTTTGATAAAATCTCATTGAATAAATTATTTATAAATTTTTTCATACTTTTACTAATTTTCATATTGTTATAAATCAGTATCCCAATTATTTTATTATTTAAAAATGAAATATTATAATATAAATTGAATAATTAAAATAATCAAATGGTCTAATACAAATATATTAAATCTTAATTTTAATTATTGTTATACAGCTTGAATGTTAGAATAAGTATTTATTTTCAAACAACGTTTATTATACGTAATATACCTAGATATTCAAGTCTTAGTAATCACTAATCAGGATTTAATTTAATCTTTAGGTATTTTATTGATATCTCAATTATAAAACCATATTGTTGGGTATCATTTTATAATAATATTAAAGTTAAAAGTTATAACTATTATCATCATGAAAGTGATATTTATAAAATTGGAATTTTAAATATTTAGATAAATATTATAACAAATTGTTTGTAGACCATATTATGAAAGTAGGTAATTTTTATTTGCATTGATTAATTATTTTTTTTTTATTATTTTTATTTTAAATAAAAAGGTAGTAAATTATTTTTTTATGATTAATAATAATTTAAAATACGGGATGATTTTAGAAAATATAAGTTAAGTCTATCGAATTAAGAAAATACTAATAATAATTTAGCATTATTCTTGAAAGCAATAAATCGTATATATTCAATTGTGGTTGCCTGTTTGTCGTTAATTCTAAGTGGGTGTGGTGGCATGCACATAACGGTTCATTTTGGACTTTATTTTTTTAAAAAAAGGTCACATAGAAAATTAGTAAATATCTATGGTGGCATGTATCTACATTCTACACAAAGGTTTAGAACTGATGAGCTTAATGGTATAGTTAAATTCAAACAAAATTGTACATGGAATAAACAGATAAATATATGTGTCTAATCAAAGACGGAGGAACATAACATATTTTGTAATGGCTAGTAATTTTTGTCATAATATAATTTTCAGTGTTAGTGGTGAATAAATAAAAGAAGGTACTATTTAAAAAACAAAATTCAAAATTTAGTGTGTTGAATTAATTATGTATATAATAATTATTAAATTAAATATGATACTATTTTATTAATTTAAATATATTATTTTTAATTAATATAATACAAGTTTAAATGTTCTTATTAATTATAGTCGTATATTATAGAGCTGACAAGAACCACCCGTCTTGCTCGTTCTGGGGCAAATCGATTAAAAAAAATTACATATGATCTATAAACAATATTTATTTTCCACTTATATATGTTCCTCTATTAAACCTTATATTTTATCGTATATTATTATATTATCAATTATTATCGTTAAATCACGCACACCGTTCTTCATTACAGACGTGTGGAGTTGGATTCGAAAAACCAAATAATCGTAGCTTAATAATAATAATAATAATATGTCATTCAAAGAGCATGGTGCGATAAGGACGGTACGAATAGATAGGATAACTTTACTATGTGAAAGCGTATTTCTATACATCTTTGTTCTACCTCTTATATGTAGAGGAGGTGATGGCAACGGCCAAATGTAAGTTCCATACGATATATAGCAGATACAAATCACCCTTGGATATGTTTATGTAAGTTCCTACATGTAAAAAATCTACTAGTATGTAATTTCCTACACAAAATAATAATATACCGGTAAATAAGTTCCTACAGTCTACGCGAATTTAAATTATAACGAATACAAATTTCTTTCCCTCTTTTGGAATTGAATTCCAAGTAGAAACTATTACAACAGGCATTTGTAGTAAGACTTCTACAAGAATTAGCACTATTCCGAATACTAGAGGGAACGTACTTTTTTCTTCTATGTAATTAGTAGGCACTTATGTACAGGCATATTTTTTTCATATAGAAACTTATATTATTTTGTTATCCAAATGGGATTTGGCACCAGACAATTTCATTTAAATTTTCTATTTATAATAGGTTCATTATATAATAACTAATTACGCAATATTATGATCAGGGCTGTGAATTTTATGTACTAAAAACCATTTAATACGCATGCAAGTATGCACTGAAAACTAACTAAATATGCATTTAACAATTATAAGTCATAACTTATGATTATTACGAAATCATACTAGCCATACATGATTTTATATGGGTATAAAAATTATTGTATTTTTAAATTATTCAAACTTTTTTTCTAACTATAACAGTCTGTTAAAAAGTATTTGTTCACATGGATACCTATAATATATAAACGAAAAAACAATGTATAAAAATATAGTTTTTAGAATTTCAGACAGACCAATAATTATGATAGGATGACTTTATTTATACAAAGATAGGACAAACAATTTTTGATTAAAACTAAAAAAAAAATTTAAAAACCTAATTTATTATTTGCTGTTACGTCTTGTTGAGGTCACAACGGGGGTCGCGTGGATTCTTAATAATTGCATTGTGTAACATAGCATGTTTTATTGTTTCATATGGTTATTGTTGACAATATTGTTTGTCGAATCTCATTAAAATAATCATTGTTTTATGATTTAAATGAGAAATAACTTAAAATCAGGCGCAATTCTTAGTAAAACCCAAAACGTTTTAGAGACTTAGAACATATTTACCGAATACGCAAACGAGGATTTGATACGTACGTGATAAGTGAAAACTAAAATTATGAACTGATCTACCAGAAATTTTAATTACGGCCCCATTTATTGTGTAATATGAATTTAATATTTTTGTGTCTAGGTATATCAATCGACTTGTTGTTAATTATAGTTATTGAATCTATGAAAGTGTTCTATATTTTATACTATACTATTATTATTGCTAGAAATAATATTCTTTTTGTAATTGTATTGAATTTATTTTTAGAAAAAGTTTATTGATTTAGATTTTGAATATTATGATATATATTTAAAAAATATGTTTTTAATGAATAATTATGAATAATTAATAAAGAAAAGATGTTTCTCTTTCAGAATACAATGAGTAATATTGATAAAACCGTTCATTCTGAAGAAAATATTATCAATGACGCGGCACCAGTACCTGCAGTGGCAAATCCAGTTGCAGAATGTGAAATGGACGCACTACTGCTCGGAAGAATCGGGGTAAGTAAAATTTATTTTAGTATGGATTAACTAAAGGTAGTCGGTATTGAAGAATGGTATAAGAATTTAAAAATAATGGAGTTGTATTTATCTTACGACTTGGCTGCGGTTAAGAGTAAATTTATTTTTATACTTAACGTAATATAATATTACTTTTAAGTTTAGTGACGTAAAAAACGTTTTAAACGCCACGTGGCAAATAACAATTATTACGCATATGGGCGTTTTAAAATAGGCAAATATCCCTAAATGAAATAGTATCCAGCAAAAACTATTACTCTGCTCTTTTCCGGGCTCTTCATAACTAGAAGATATTGATTAGATAATATATTAATTATATTTTTATGTACCATATTGATGGAGATAACAAGTATCTATCAATTAATATAAGAAAAAAAAACCAATTATAAAAATTTTGAACAAAAAAAGATTGTCACTTTTATTGTTTTTGATTTAGTGAAGTGCTTAAAACTTAGATAGGTGGCCCCGACGTAATGCAAAAGTAGTTCCGGAGTTTTTCATGATTTAGAATCGAAAAAAAAATCCTGAGAAATACCCTTCCTGTTACCTTTAAACAAGGGATTTTCTTACAGTTGTAACTTATAACATTTAAAAATAAAAATGTTAAGTATATTTATTAATAAAACTACTTAAATAAATTCTAAAATGGATATTTTAAGTTAGGGTTTTAATTCAAACCCGCTTAATTTACAAACTATAGAGTAGTAGTTTTGTACAATAAGTAAAGGTAGGCTTAACATTGTCGACGTGTGTTATAACTATTGTCTTGGGAAATTCCGTTATTGCCCGGATAGAACTTTTAAAGAAATTTAATTATTTCTTCAGATGCTTGAATGTGATTTATAACTCCCAATAGATTATTACTAAAGTTATTTTTTCTTGAAATTGATCACTACGTATTTATCCGTATAATGTTAATTATTTCATCCAATTTTAATCAAACAAATTACATTTATAATAATTATACATACCTATAAAATTATGTTTGTATTTTATACCTACGTGTTTAATAGAACAAGGGTCTTAGAAAATATCTAATTGTCATCGAGAGGTTAAAAGTATTTAAAAACTTTCATTTAATCTCCTTAAAGTTACAAATTAGAAATAGTATTTGTGTCATTTTACTAAATTTTAATTGTTACAGACAATTTTTTGATAGTATAATTATATACATATTTTTTGAAATTTTTATATAGATGCTATAAACATAATGTTTATGAAATAATTGCAGGTAGGTACTTAATTGAAAACATTAATAAATATTACAAATATTTTTTATAATATTGTTATATTTAACAAAATATATATTGTATACAATAACTAATTAGCCGTATATTTTTTTCAAATATTATTACATTTTATAGTTTTAACATAGCTTATAAGTTATATTTATATTGTACACTGTACAAGTAATTAAAAAACATTTTTATTTTTATGGTTTGAATTTAGTCAATTAATTTTAAGTGTTAATGCCATATAATTGTACATATGTATCAATGCAACTGTACAAAATAATAATTTAATATATTTCATGAATTAGCTATAGCTACAGTACCTATACATTATTGATATAAATAATATTTAATATTATTTTTAGAACATTTTAAGAAATTAGTTAATTGATAAACTTAATAATTATTAAATTAGTAAGTATTCGGTTGTTGAAATATAAAACTGTTTTAAATATTTTGTATAAGAACTAACAATAATTTTGGTTTTAATTAGAAAAAAATGTATGGCTTTTTTTAAATTGTTTTAGAAGTCTTTAAACTAAAGAGTTGTGGTTCTAATTATAAATATATTTCTAGCGTACGTAATAGTTTAACAAAAATTACTTGTTAGTATTTTGATAGGGGAAATTTGCATAAAATGTATCAATTTAAATACATGAACCAATCATTGGTTTTGTTCTATTTTAATACCACAGTTTATTTTAAATGACATGTTATATACTATTTGTCATAACATTGATTTATTATATTTTTTAAACGTGTTGTTTTATTGAATAAATTCGTACAGATGTGAGTATTGGAAACAATTTTCTTCTTTAAAATTTAAATAAAAACACTTTTAAATGTATGCTACGTAATACGTTTTTTTATAAGAATAAATTTAAGTATATAATTCCAATAAGTGAATTTTAATGTTTTATTATTTTAAGGTTATAAAGTGTTATTTAAATAAATAACATTGTTTAACATACAGATTGTTAAGTATTTAAATTATAGTGAAACTTTCGCTTATTATTTAAAGTTGGATGTAGAAAAGAATGCATTACTATCAATAAGTATACTTATAATATTTTTTTGATTTTACAAACATGAACTTCTAGAAACTTGCTAGAATTCCTGGTATCTGAAACTAAAACAGTGTCTACTAATACACTAATGAAATGTATAAATAAAAAAAAAAACTTGTAGTGAACCATGGTTTTATATTTTATATTACATTATAAAATATAATTATATATTTTCACTAATTGTTAATAGAAATACATGCATACCAAATACATTTTTGTGTTTATTATACACTTGATATTTCAAAAGGATTTTGGGTGATAATAATTATTATTCATTCAAATAATGATTATGAATTTTATGATTTGTTGAGTTAAAGATGAAAAGGATATTTGCATAATTAATGATTTTTTTATTTTAAGCATATTTATTTTATTAATGGAAAAGTAGTTTTTAATTTTAAATTCTGAAAGAAACCCGAAAGATTTTGATTATTCAATAGTTTAAAATTATTATTACTTTTAATTTTTCTCTCTTTTTGAAGTATTAGTGGTACTACTATAATTGTGATTTCTTAATTTACAGAGGGTTTGGTTTTAAACGATTTTATAAGTGCTTACTTATATCTGAATGATAAATAGCAAATGTTTTTTTTTAATTTTTAAAATAATTTTGGTTAAATTAAGCTTTACTAAATTTTTTTTCAACAGTGCGATGACTCATCACTGCATATAGGTAAATTTATAATTATTATTATAAATAATAATATATGGATTTATTATATTTAGTGTAGTTGATGTTAATGAGATAACATGGTTAACTGTTTAGATTGAAAGATTGATATTAATGAGTTGTATTGAAATGTGTAGTTTTTATTATTTATAAAAGTAGAATAATTTGATTTGCAGATAAATATTTATAAACTATATTGACAAAGAAATAAAATACACTAAAAATTATCTACGAATAATGTTTCATTTTTTCCTCAGGTAGCAATTAATTAATTTTGATGTTATCGACCTTTTTTAGTTTTTAGAGTGAAGTCATTAGTAAATGACTGGTAAATATAAAAATCATATTGTTTTACGAGTACGGGCAGCTCTATATACTTGTGTGACACTCTTAACAGGCCAACTAGGTAGTTTAAATAACAAAAAAAAATGATTTTATACGTAAGTATATGTTAATGATATCAATACGTATTAAGTAAATTACATTTTTTAACAAATATATATATATATATATATAAATAAATAATGTTTTATTATAAGTATATATAAAGTGTACCTACTGTAAACTGCTTAAAACTTTAAAATTGGTCAAAAATACAATTCATAAATTATTATTAGGTATATTAAGTTGAAACGTTAAAATATTGTTATGCTAGGATTGTAATAGAAAGATGTAAATAAATATAAATAAATTTGATTTTAGTCTAACATTTAATAGTTATTATATTTGTATAAATAATTATTTTAAGTATTAATCATTATATCTAATTAAATTCGAAAAAAATGATATATTATAATACATAATATGAGCACTCGGAAATTGGGATACTAATATTGTATTATTTATATCAGTTAGATCTAGTGATTAAGTTAATATTTTAAAAAACCTTAGGATCATTAAAAACCACTAAATTAACTTAAAATAATTATATTTTTGATGAAATTAAAAATTATGAAAAAGGGGAAAACCAGATTTGAATTTGTGAAATTGTATCACATTATTTAAAAAAATAATAATTATTATTTTAAAAATTATTGTACCTAGTTTTATATTGTATATTTATTAACACATTTTTTTAAATTTTATCGGTTATAAAATTAATTAATGGTTTAAATTCATAAATTGTTTATGTTATACATTTGTGGCCCAATCTTCGTATAATAAAATGTAAACAAATATTGTATACGGAGCAAATTGATAAAATGTGAACCAATTAACGACCGTCTTATAATATTAATGTAATGTACCTACATGTATTTAGTCCTTTAAAATTGAATATTATAACAATATAACTTATGAGGTTTGATCAAAATAGTGGTTTATTGAGTATATCCAATAAAGAGTAAAAAAAAAAAATGATAAGTTTTTACAGCTTTAAACTTACACAATAATAATAATAATAATTGTTATTAAATAGTACTTTATAATTTTATAGAAGATTTTGTCGGTGTAGCCGAAGTTTAAGTTCAGAACTTTTTTATCCATACATTTACAAACTAAAGTTTTGATGTTTACGGATAATTCTTCATAGACGTGGTGTGCAGATGTTGTTTCGGTATTAATGTAACTTATTCAAAGCTATAGTTACAGATACTAAAACTGAACTGCAGTCATTTTTAGTAGGTAGTTATACTTAATGCGAATATACTCGTTGTATATTGATGATTGGTCTTAGTGGCGTTATAATATTTGTAAACCCATTATTGTATTTAGTATTCGATTTAAGTGTATCACAGTAGAATTTGCACTTTGCAGTATAGAATATAAATAATACACAACGAAAGGTACTATGTTTTTTTTTTTTAGAGGATTTTAAATTAAATTAATTCTCCTACTCTCTAAAAATGAGGTAGTACTTCTTTCAGTTAATATCCGTCTATATTAAGTGAGATACAAAGTAGATAGACAACTGATTGGAAAACCGTCTTCGTGATTTCTCAAGGTTTCCGGTACGCGGGATTGTATAAAAAGCGCACTTCCACAAATTAGCATTTCACAAAAAATATAAATAAATAGAAATCAACGTTTCAAAACGTTCGAATCTCAAATAGTAAGTAGGTATAGTTTGTTTGGCTTGGAAACCTATACAATCACAATATATATAATATCATAATGTCTTGTGGTTTTAATTTTACCATTGAGAATTTTGTAAATAATTATGCTTTAAAAAAATCGAAGAAGTCACTTTTCTGTATCTATTCAGTGTACCACCATTTAGTAGGTAACTGTAATGGATATGTTAAATTTAAATTTAATATTAAATCATTTCATACTAAAACGATTTGAAGCTAAGACGTATCAGAATTTATAATAAAAAGTAATAAAGAAGCCAAAAAAAAAAAATATTCAATAAACTGAAAATGTGTTAAAGAAATTAAAATAATAGATAATTAATATGTCGATCTATATAGGTACGTCAATGTCGATTAATAATAATATATGATTATTAACCAATCATATTGTTTATCAGATTTAAACGAAACAATTTATAAAAATGACAATCGATAAGTATATGGGTATTATGTCTAAAAGCATCTGTAATATGACACGCAATTACTTACTTTTATGTAGTAAATCTCATCATAATAAAACCACAAATAATAATTTTTAGGGAACGGATTTAAATGCTCTAAAAAACAAGAAAAATTCCTTAAAAAAAATACGATTTAATGCACTCATAACAGAATTTTTTTTAAAATACACTAAAAAAATGCTCTAAAAATTATTTTTAACATTGAAAAAATTTGTTTAATTATATACATTTTTATTCATAGGTATTAATTATTCGTATCAGTTTCATCATCTTCTAGTTCTCCTATCTTCTTTTTACTTTCAAAATTATTTCAAAAAATGAATATACAATTTTGATAGATACATTCGTTATAATTTTACTTTGTTTCATAATAGCACTGTATAGTTAGGTGCTGCTTAAATTTTATCAAATTTTATCAATTCTTATCTACGTATATGACTTAAAAAGATAAAATATGCACTAAAAATATCATAAAATGCAAAGTTACATTTTTTAATTCCTTGATGTATGAGATGAACTTTGTGCTTTGAAAGCAATGTTTTCGGCTATTCAGAAAAAAGGCAATTTGCATTTAAATCCGTTTCCTAATAATTAAAATAATAAAAATATTTTTTAAAAATATAATTATTTTCTTTGGAATTTTAAATTTAAGAATTAAAATATTTACACAAATATAAAAAGTGGGAAAATCGGAACCAGTACATTATATTATACAGTAGAAGTCGAGATTAATGGCTGTGTTGAATTAATTCAATAATATATCATTATTTATTATTTATTTTTGTACTCGTACACAAAAAATAATTTTGAAACACATTAAAATTCTAACTTTAAACGTTTATGACAATTTTTATGGATTTACACTCAACTTTTTTCATTCATAATAATAACAATTTATGACGAATTTTGTATTACATTTTCAAGTTTTTTGACAAAATTATTATAGACATTTAAAACAAAAATAATAATTGAAGATTTCAATTGTCTATCAATAGCTTAAAAAGAAAATAATATTATTCTTAAAAAAGGATAATTTAAACACATGTAAAATTTCGAGTTTTTACGGTTATTCGTAATTTCTATTTAAAATATTTGGTGGACATTAAAACATTCAATTCTTTAAGGGCTACAGTTATTTAATAAAACATAGTCGATTTTATTAAAATCTGATACTGCGTTAATAATACCGTTTTTTGAAACAATTTTTTAGAATTTATCTGATTTTTTTAAAAAAATATTGAGAATTTGTCTACTATGATATAGGCATATAACCAAGTACCTACTATAGCAATTTTTTTACTAGAAAACCACCATTAAATTTTTACTGCTCCAAAAAGTGATGATAGACAAATAAACTCAAATATATGCATACATTTTTGTAGGAAAAGTGGTTCATCATCATCATTTTCTTCAGAATCTAAAATACATTTTTATTGACAGGCGATTTTAACTCTACAATTACACAAAAATTTAACATTAATAGTTAATTTTAAATTACTATTTTACTAAATAATTATGTTGTTAAAAATATTCTTGTAGAAATCATAATATTTTAATAATAAAATTTAAGTACCAATTATTTAAAGTACTATATATTTTTTAGTATAGTTAATGAATGGATAATTTAATCTATGTTTTTGATAAAAAAGATGTATAATCTGTACTAATTTAAATTTTTTAAACTTTAAGCCTGTTTTTTTTCTCAAAGTGTGATTTATCTACATGAAATGTTTTATGTATGTATGTTGTTATTATCAATTATATTTTTATTTTTACTTGAATAACAGTTATTATAAGAAATGCATGTTCTGTAATAAAGATTAATATGTAAAATGTAATAATAAACCATACTCAATTTTAATTAATTAATTATAAATTGATTAGTTGGATTATTATTATTGTATTTTATGATGTAGGTTTATCGTAAATGTTTAGAAAATTATATTATAGCATGTTTTTAAATTAATTTATTAGTACCTATTCGATTAAAATATATACTAATCTTATTCACACGTGATAAAATATATTTTTATTTTAAATCTTGGATTTTATATTACAGATAGAAAATCGAAAAATTGGTAAGGTCTAGTAGTCATCATAAATCTTAGCGATACCGTTTTTCAATCCATCAATGGTTTAAGTATTAAATAAGAGCTATAAAAGAGCAGTAAAAATGTAACATAGTATAGAATAATGGTTCAAGTAGAATACCAGAAAAAAATAGAGTGATGCGCAATAAATTCGATTTACGACTGTTGATTTTAACGCCTATCATGGTAATAGTGTATTGTTTTTTCGAAGAGGAATTTTTTTCGTCTGTATCGTTTTAAAGAATTGTAAGGATTCTACTTCATAGTAGTTAATTAGGTTCAACAAAAAGCAATACAATGTTCGGTCAGTACCCTTGAGGGTATTCTTATTCTTCTCAAGTCATTCCCTCTCAAATATTCGAGTAGGTAGTAATAAAATATATTTGTTTCCATTTATTTTTTAACCAATACATTTTTATATAGAAGTTCTCGTTTTCCATTTGCACATACGAGACGGATTGTGTAATTTGAACCTGAATTAAATACAGTTTTTGTTTATTTTATGAATTCAGTTGTATATAAAAAATTGTTGAAATTGTTGTTATAATGTATAATTAAACTTGATAATTGTGTGTTTGAATTTCACCATACCAAAATATTAATGAATTACTTATAAACGTATCAAATTGAAAATAAAATCGCTGTTATTTTTAAAAAAACTAATTATTTTTTTGATAATTAAAATTAAAATGATCTAAATTGACATTAAAAAGCATTTAAAATTATTTTGTTGATAAAAATACACAAATTTTAAATTTTCATTTAAAACATTATATTAGTTGCTAGAGAGAAACTATTATAAATATTGATCTAGATGTACACTGATGTGCGTGTATTTTGAAATTGAAATTATGCCTTATAAATTATCCTTTTATTATATTCGAAATATTGTCTAAATTAGGATAACGCTAAACATAAATAATTATTTATGGTTCAATAAAAGAGTTAAATCGATTTTTAATTATTTCTTTGGGTTTTAAATGGGTTTTTTCTTATTATTTAAATTTGAACATAATTTAATATTTGACCAATTAAGTTAAACAAAAAAATGCGTTTTCTACTTTTATTAAGTATATTCACATTATTAAGTAAATAAATATATTTACATTACTAAATATTTATTTGTTGTTTTGGGATATAGATATTTTCTTTAACTTCTATCTTTTTTAAATTTACTTTATAGTAGTTTATGGTTTATTTTGAAAACGAATATTTTTCAACTTTTTAAATCATAATATTGAATATGGTTCTTGGGTTAAAAAAAAATTATCTACCTCATAAAACATTAAAATATTATGTTATTTATAGGCAGGTAATTAAATATACAACGGAAATGAACTAAATTATGTTGTAGAACAACTTGAGTAAAATAATCTTGTTTGAAAATATGTGTTTAATATTCATACCTCATAGTAATTTTATAAAAAAATGCTCTTTATTAAAAATCAAATAAAACCTACTTTAATTTCTCTCGAATTTATGGTTTTATTAAAATTCAAATATTTTAGTGTTTTTAGTGTTTCCAGTTAAACTCATGTTCAACAATGGAATATAGTTAATACATATTTATCCAGTACAAATAAAGATATTATATTTTAATATTATACATTTATAATTTAATGTTTTTAAATAAAATAACAACAATTGATTCAAAAATAATAATACCTACTGATATAATTAAATTTTGTTTGTTTTTCATTACGTTTAGGGAGTTATGTATACAAAAATCGAGAAACAACGTTTTTAGAGTGTCAAACAAATGAAATTTTCTAACTGTAAAGTAAATAATGAAACTTATCGATTATCTTTTTTACATGTACATTAAAAACCAGAACATTATAAATAAATTTATAGCTTTTCTTTGAATCTTAAATTGTTTTTAGAATGCATAATAATAATAGTACACTTGTAAATTACTGATATTTATTAGATAATTGCTTAACATTTATAAAATACTATAACCCTTATAAGTAAAAGAATTAGTAGTATGATGAGTCTATAAAAAAATTAATTCGTTGTAACCATTGAACAACATATTTAGTTTTAAACTCGGGGTGTTTTTCTCAAAAAGACCTTCATTTTATGTTTATTTAAATTTACCTATCTAAATTCTATTTATCTTTAAATAGTCAAAATAGTTGTGTATTTTCTAAATATTTACTTTTTATATTTATTACTATTGTCGTTATTACTAGAAAGAAAATAAACAAAAAAAAAAAAATCAAGTTGTTATTTTAGTATTTTACTTTAAACTACAGTTGATCAAATATATAATAAAGTAAGTGACTGCAAAAATGCGAGTAAAAGAAAAAAAGGATTAGAGTTATCTTATTAGGTAGGTATATAACTTTACTGTTCACTGCAAATGAAGTGTCTCAGTGACAAATCAACGGGTGGTTTTTTTCAACTGAGTAAAGGACCCCGTAGGGAAAAAAAGACAAAAATGCGTATTTGGCGTATTTGGCGTATTTGTATGTATTTGTGTGACAGACACACTGCGTCCAGGGCGTGGTCGTTTCGAATGTAATAAAATTACATATCAATTCAGCCCTACCACCACTATCACCTGCTCGACAGGAAACACGATTCTCGCTTTAATCTGGCAGCGGTGTATTTGAATAGACATGGAAATTGATTGTGTGTAAATAATTCAAACGGATATCCAAGATGTGTTACTGAGACATCGAAGAAATCGAATAATTTTTCTGTATAGGAGTATCATATGGAAGTTTACTTTCAATTATTTTTTAGGTTTTCAAGCGAGGCATGCATACAATGAATTATCTTAAAATTATGTTTTTATTTTCAACTTTATCCGTGATAATTAATTTTTTCGTGTAGAAGAAAGTATAACAAAAGTTATAGGTTACTATAGTTAGACTACAAATTTCAATTAAAAATTGTATCTAGTTGGCAAACTTAAGAGAGTCAATATTTTTTTAGTTTCTCATTCGATTGCATGTACAAGAAAGAACTTACAAAAATGTCGAGAATATTGTAAAATGTATTCCATGTCTATTTTTAACGAAATCGGTTTTGATAATATTGTGTTGTGAATAAAAATTTAATCTTAGAATAGTAAAAATGTTTTCATTTATTTATTTTTGTTGAAATATTATGCTGGTTTGGAACTAATAATATGAATTAATTAGATACATAGCATTCGAAGAAATTTTTAAACAACAACTATAATTAATTTAGTAAAAATAAATAAAATACAAATAATATTATAATAAGTATATCAATTTGACAATTTATATGTATAAATAGATTGGCGGAAACAGTTTTTAAATAACTGAAAGGAAATATAATAAAACTGATAAATGTTATAATTTTACTGTGAGTTAAGGCTTAAATTGTTTATATGTATTTAAATAATAATTATTATTTTATGTAAAAAAACATCATATTTTTCATTATTATTGTAACCAACAACTAAAAAAAAGGTTATTTATAAATATTTCTATGAAATAAAATATTTTAACGAATAATAATGATTACATTTTAAAATAACCAATTAAAAAGTTTTATTTTAGTGGTCTACTTTTCAATTGATTTGTTTACTTTTTGAAATATTAAACGTTAATGTCAATTGGGAAGACCTGTCAAAATCAACAATCGTTGTACGAATAAATCGTAAAACGTTAAAATGTGTACATCCTTTTTAAATAAACTGAATAAAGCAACAGTGTAAGCTTTAATATTATGGACAAATGTCACAATCATACCAAAATCAAATATACCTATACTTTCGTAAAATTTTAATTTTATTTTTCATGATTCAAAATTGTACTTTAATGTGTTTAGGTAAATATCATAAAATATATACAAATTCAAAACAAATTCTTGATATTATAATTTTTTTATTTATAAAATAAATAATGTATTAAATATATTTTTTTCAGTTTAAATTGTTTAAACTCATAGTTAAATAAAATGTTTGTAAAATAAATTGTACTGTTATCATTTTCACATTATAGATGAAAAAAATAGTTCATTATTTTTATTATTATTTTGTTTAACCTCACACTGCATGTGCCATATGGTAAAATTATTATTTACGAGGGAAAATTGTAGTATAATAACAAAAAGTATGCTATTTATTGAACATTATAATAAGTAACATATACATATAGCATACGCCATATGAATAGGGATTTATAACATACTTATTCAATCAATAAACATTTATAATTCTACGAGAAAAGATATTTTAATTTTCATATCAATAATAGTTAATATCTTGACATTTTCTTATAAAATAATAATATTAAACAAAATACTACATAGAACAATGTTTTCAACTGTTATTTGAAGTGATTTGTTTATAAAGATTATGCTACTCTTACTCTAATGTTTTAGAAGAAAATAAGATATAATGTGATGAGTTGTTTTTGTATTGGGCTGAGTGTGCTAGTGACAATAAATAAATTTCACTAATGTCCTCTTAGTAAATAAAGGTACTTATTCATTCGAAAAAAAATGTATTTATTGATTGAAATTATTGTAATACGCAGTTAAAATTTTTTAATTAACAGTGGGTATATGAGAAGTTGTTGAAATTTAAAATATATTTGTAATACACATATTTTATTGGTAAACCTACCACAGTGTTTTCCTTTTTTTTATACATAAAAATATAATATTTTTTCTGGCTCGGAAGCTACAGATGATACATTTTTATTATAAATAAATCTTTTTAATTAGATTCCTATCGGAATTTTTAGGTGACTTAAAATGCTGGCATTTACATTTATATACGAACAAATTAAACTATTTTTTACTTTAAACTATTTTATTTTATACAAAAGCATATTATTATGAAAATCGATTCTGAATGAAGGGAATTGGAAGAACAGCATATATATATATATATATATATATGTTTAGTGTACTTTAATAAGAATTACTTTTATGTTATTAATAGTATTTTCTTAATTTATGAGGTTGTTTTTTACCAAAAATTTAATATAAAATTTATATGCATAAATACTAACGTACCATAGAATATTGTAAATAGGTTTATGATATAAATAGCTTAGAATTAATCTAAATATTTTTATAACGTTATTTCACTAATTTAGTAAATAGTAATACACATTTATTTATTTAAAAAGAATAATGGGTCCTACTGAGTATGCTTGTATGGGGACCATAAAAATTTATTTGAAAAATATTTTTCTTTATGTTAGTGTGGTATTATGGATTAAATTACAAATACAAACCATCTACAATGGATTAAAGTTGCATATATTTACAATTACATGTTCATGATTACTTTTATTATTTTCATGACATGGACGGATATGGATAATATGTTAACTTTAAACATATAAAAATTTACTTAATATATGTATTTTTGGAATTTTTAGTTATAAATAGCTATAAAAAAATATGATAAAATTTGTTTTTAATTTAAGACCAAAGTTAATGTTTTCAAAAAATATAGAAATAATTACATGAATATTATAAAGACAGTGAAATAGATTATAGGTATGGTTTGTTAATTGTTTATTACTTTCTATATAATAAATTTTCAAAACATTTATTTCAATGCGTTTAATTATTTTTTGTTAAGTCATCAATTTTAAATTGTAACAAAAAATTAATTATTGATTTTTATTTGATTACAATAATATATAAATATATTTTCTTATTGTTTTAATTAAATGTTACTTTAACCACTGAATTGTTCGATTTAGATTGTTTAAGAACTTAAAATGTTGAATGTTACAACCACATCATTTTCTATATTAAATAAATTGATATTGTATAATATAAATACATAATAATAATAATAATATATACAATATACATAAAATATATTGTATACTTTATTGATAAATTTCAAAGTAAAATGTAATCTATTTTGTTATTAGCTTAATCCTACTTTATTATATAAGATTAGTTTATTAGTTAGTTTTAAAGAAAAAAAAAGAAAGAAACAACTGTGAAACTTTATGTGTACTTGTAGAAAGTTAAAATTTATCTGTCCGACGGCCTTTAAAAAATATGTAACTTATAGAGGAATGGAAGTTATCATAGAATCATAAAATCAATCCTTTTTTATAGTTTGATATAAATTTGCAATTTTAATTGAGACTACTGAATCTTATTAATGATAAACACATATATAATATTGAATTTAAGGTTTTAACAAGTAATAAATATATGTTTTATCATTAATTTTGAGTAAGTTTGCGAATACTGTATCTCAAACTAAAGATTATTTTTTATCGATTGTAATACTATAATATTTAATTTATGTTTGTCTATTTTTTTAATATAATATTTGTCTTGAATAGAATCAAATCTGAATACAATCTTATATTATAAATACTTTGGAAAAATAATTTAATGGATTCGGGTCAACAAAGGTACGTTGAGGATATTTACATAAATTACACAGTTGATTTTTTTATATTCATTAATACAAATTTATTTATGAATATTAAATTCTTATAGTGAATTAACAGTTTAATAATATTTATTCTTTAATGTTTATAATTTGAATAATAACCAATAAATTGATATTTGAAAGTTAAATACATTTCCTGGTAAACAATAAATATATAGATTTTATTACATTAAAAATATGCTTATTTACAATAGTTTTTAAAAATATCGCATTTATATATGTTTTTATAAACATTTTAAAGTTCAATATTTGACAACAGAAGATGTCGAAACGAAAAATAACTATGTTAGTTAAGATGTAGTTCAAAAAATATTAAATGTGTTGTTGACATTTTTGGTGATTATCATTTTTATAAATAATCATATTTTCAAAATGTTTTGACTAATTGTGTGCTATTTAAAAAACCGTTCCTTTAGTACTTGTTATACTGAATTTAATGCTAGTAAATATTATACTATGTGATAGAATATTGTAATAATTTATTGCATAATATATATTTTTTTGAATGACGGTAAAAATTAATTCAACTTACTGTGTTAATAAGTGTTATATTAATACATTTTTAAATACTCTTAAAGATAGCGGTTGAAACATCGCTTCCGTTTATATTCATTTTTCTAATTTATTATTAAATTCAAATTTAACACATATATTACATTGACTTACTTAATAATCAGTTGAAAATTCGAAACATACTTTAAACAAAGCAACTTCCCTGGTATATATATTTTTTATTTAAGTTGTATTTATAAAGTTTATAATAATTAATTATTTCACGGCTTATAATATACATGCTTCTTCTATTAATATGATATAAGAAAATGTAGTTGATCATAAGCTATATACATATAGTATTTATAAATCTCATCACATGTTGTGTTTTATTTTATTTTAATCAGCACGGAATTCATATTATTAATCGTAATATTAATGTCAGTATTTTCCGAATCAAATTTAATTCAAAATTTTATTTGAACCATATCTTACAATAATTTGAGGTCTTATGTTCTTGTCTTTTTTCTTGACGTATTATTTTTTGTAACTGATGTTACTCGTGTTTGACGCACCATTGACTCCAGTGAAAATTATTTCACTCTCATCCGTTCGAAAATAATAAATAAGACGGCCCTTTCTTTGCTTTTCTCGACTTTTTTCCTTTTGATTTGTGAGCTTTATTTTTGCTACATTTGCGTCTGCCTATAGACAAAACTGAACACATTCAACACATTCGTGCACACATCGAAAATATGAATGTACGCAATATGTTTTCATGTACACCATAAATACATCATAACACCTAAAAATGTTAATAATATAAAATTGCGCTGGACGGATGGTTTAATATTTATATGTACATTTATTTGCTTATTTTTTAAATATAATAATAAATGAATAAATAATGTTAATTTATTATTATATATATATGATACAATATTTTTAAATGATGGAAGTTTTATGTATTTCTATAAATTGTCGTAAAATTCTAGTTGAAATAGTCGTGCATATAATATATAAGTATATACATAATAATATTAAGAAGACCATCTTTATGACATAGCTGGAACATGAAACATTTTTAAATGAAAATATCACCGTCATAAATAATTTTATTAAACTATATTGTAAAATAGTTTTTATTATATAACACTAAGAGTATGCAAAATAGTGTAAACGGAGACTTTTTTTTACCTTAGTACTAGACAATGTTGTGCCTGAATTATAATTTTTTAATAATTTTAATTTTGTTTACATGAATTTATGCCATTTGGCTTTTGTTGGTACAATAGGTATATATAATATAGAATATAACAGATTAATTAAATAGTATATGATAACGTTATTAATTATTACAAACAAAATGGTTTTAGTAGGAATGATAATTGTTATTGATTATGAAATCGAGCATCATCCTTACTATTGGTGATTTTTTCGCGAAATTTATTTTACTTATTGGCGAATAAAAAAACTTTGAAATATAGTATAACCTTAAACACAAGTGCAGAGTCGTTTTAATTGACGGGAAGTTTCAATGTGCCCTTTTAATATTATTATAATTTCAATAGTTTTATTATTGTATTATAGTAAAGTTATCACAAAATTTATTTCGACGATCTGTTAGTAGTTCAAGCCTAAATATTTCATAAATAGTTCCATAATTGTGTGGTGGGTGAGTAATATTAAGATAATTACCTGCAATGAAGCTGAGAATACGATTAGGTACACTGAACACCTTATATCGATAAGCAAAAGTCCTAAAATTTTTATTTTATCTACTCATAAAAGAGACTGTACGTTTCGGCAGTAAGAATATCTTAATATATCCCAGGTATGATAAAAGGATGAAACCTTGCACTTGCCTATATTCAGAGATAATCCGATAGTTACACACCAAATAGTAGGTTTATTTAATATGGTCTGAAAAATTATTCAATCATTCTATGGATATATCCTGTAAAAAATCTTGGGATTTCATCAGCAAAGAGCCTACATGGATAAATTATGGAATATACAGTATTAAAAAAAATACTAAATAGTAATTGACCCAGGTGACTGCATTCAAAAACTTCAGATAATATCCGAATTCTTAGTAGTTTTATCGTAAAGATTTATGAAAATATGGAGTTGCTCACTAACACCTTATCAATCAAGGATATAAGATTGTTCATCATAGTTTAATGTATTAAATTCTATGGAAAATCCTGTGAAAATTATATCAACATGCTGTTTAAAGTAAAAAAACCCGTGTTTCTAAGAGATAAAATCAACAGCACTGGTAATTGTTGAGTACCTAGAGAAAAATCCACATGTTGACTAACTGAGACAGTCACCAACATTGAATTAAATAAAATATGTTGGAGGTTTTAATTTTTTTCTTTTAAATTAATACATTGACTTATTTTTTCGTTATTGTATTGTTATTATTTTCTGAATATTATATTAAATGAACAATTTTATTGCGTATTATTTTGTTTTGTGAATAAAATAAAATAAAATTTATCCAGAAAATCCAAACTTTCATCCAAAAAATAATCAATTTAGTATTTACTCAATTTATATTTATTATACCATTTGGGTCGTGTTTACTTAAAAATTAATAATACGAATTAAAATACGTAGAACATAGATATATAGTACATGCAGCCTTGTGTGGGTGTACATTTTACAATGCGCATACATGAACATGTGAAGTTTTATACGATTTTATAATTTAGTTTTAAATAAATAGTCATGAAAATTATTATTTTCTTCTAGATATTCCTAATAATAGACAAACACAGAAAAATAAATCGATCAATATTAGTTGTATTATTCACATAAACAATAATTATATCAAAAAGAAAAATTCAATCATTCTCAGGATCCATAGAAAAACCTTTTATTTTGATATGTATTTCAAAAATAAAAATAATTAAAATCAATAATACATTTATTAAAATCAGAAATAACTAGAGTACAATTTGGTTTAATTTATTAAGGTATAAAAATTTTTTTTCGGGATTTATGGACTCCAGAATAACTGTTTATAATTTATCACTATTATATTTTATTTTTTTTTGGTGGTTTATAGTTTCTTATTGTGTGGTTTGTTGTATTTGTTATTTTAAATCGGTTGATACAACCTGAAAATATTTAATATTATAAAACAATATCATATTAAAATTACTAAAATTCAGTGATGCAGCTTTTAGGAAATTAGCTAAATGTTATGAATAATGTACCTACTTGATATTTCTTAAGTTTTTAAATTGACCAAGTATTTTATGATGAAGAAACCAGCAGATTGTACATGTATGTATCAAATGTTAAGTGTTTGAATGCCCTCGAAAACTTTTTGCATTCAAATAATTGCGGTGATTCATTTTAAGTGGGAAGGGGAGGAGGAGAATTAATAGGATGTGTTTAAAGTTAGGGCATCAAAACTATAAATACGTTTATGGATACCTATTTTTTAACTTATCCCGATGAGATAATGGTACAGAAGTTTTTATCTAGATACAGCAATATAAATTGTAGTACTATAATTTAAATACATGAAATTATTTTCTACGTATAGTGTTTTTTTTACTGTAACATTTTTATATTTTAGTTGAAGTATAATCTCATAGAGTGCACCGACTTAAAACATAGGATTTTTAAAACAAATTTCTTTAATTTGTAGTCTGTTCTATACCAATAATCTAAAATATATGAACTTATAATTATGGTATTAAATACGATAAAAATAATAAAAATAATTATATACAATCGCACAAATATGTAAAATGTACATATTGCATGGTTTAATGTTGATTGATTTTCAACTAAAATCCAAAATATCAAATTTATGCATACCAAAATGACATAGTGATTACTGATTAGTGAGCGAAGTTGGCCTAATGTATTTTACTATTTTCCATGTATACATAATGCATACATATTTAATATATATAATATATACATAGTTTTACCTCGGTGTATACCTGTGAATCTCGATAATGGAGAGGTCGGCCATTTATGGTAATATGGTCACACATTAATATACACACGGAAAACTTATTTCGTATTATTATTATTATCTCTGGTCGTTGCTCAGCCGTCGCCGGTCGAGCGGATAATGGAGACTTGATGGACTGCTAGTGTCATGATGTGCTGAGAGATTTCGTTTAATATTGATATGTTTAAATTAGTTAGTCCAGTTGACGGAAAATTTCACTATTCCCTATTCACTCATCTACTCTGAGCCTTTCTTTATTTATGAATACGTTTTATAATAAAAGAGTCTATCACAAAGTTACGAAGATACATTTAGTGATTGTTTAAATATTATTCAGATACTAGATAGTATGAATTCGATTCAAAGACATACAAAAATCATTATTTCGCTTTAATGTTTTGTTGTCATATTAAATAAACAAATAGACATTTAATGATTGTTTGTAATCAGCAGGGACCAGCACTTCGTACACTTAAAAATCATAAAAATATGCGTTATACGTGTGTTAAAAACAATCAAAATATTGTCATCTTCTGTCAATTAAAATCCAATATATGGAAAATTATAATATATATTATTTAATTTTAAAAATATTTTAAACTGTGTTACATTGTAATATTAGATGGTTTTTATGAGATACTAATTAATATAAATATATTTTGATTAATATTTTTTCTAATGTAAAAACGATCTTTTGTAATATCTATATATATATATATATTGTGTATTTATAAAAACAGATAATTTGTACTTAGGTCTTCGTGTACAGTTTATTATATTTTAGATAAAAATTCACCGTTTTGAATTTTTTGCAATTTATTTAATTACCTATTTGAAAACAATATTTTTCTTAAACAACTTCTATTTAATTTTATGTAGACATAATGTCGCTTTATAGAATTTTAATGTAGTTTAAATTTTTAAAGATGTTAATTGAGTTGTCTAAAAACCAATTTTGTGATTGTAGTATTGTGTAATTATATAATATCAGATATATTATGTTGAATTTCTTTTACTAACATTTTTGTAAAATGTTCATAATTTTAATGGAAAATTAGATTTTTCGTGTAAATAATTAAAAATTATAAAAATATCAATTAAACTTCAAAGTATGCATTTATGAGAAAATATACTAAACTATTATATAGAAATTCATAAAGCCTTAAAATGAGATTATTTAATTATTTAATCTGTTATTTTCATGATTTCGTGCATTTTTATTAAAAATTCCAATATTTTATATTAATATACTGAATACTGATTGACATTAAATATTACTATTTAAATTATATAGATGATTTTACAATCACAATAATTAGTTATTATTAAAGCTAACAACACAAAATTGGTTCAACCTAATAGAAATTTGTCATTTTGAACGTTTCACGTTTGTAAGGCAATGATAACATATGATGTGGGTAGAATCCTTATATCCTTTGTAAAAAATTACAAACTTTATGATTCTGAATTCCAATGTCTGATATTACCGGCCATCAGTAGATTGTAGACCATTTACCTTACTGGTTGTATCTACAAATAATACAGGACTGGATTTGACAAATTTATACTAAAACCAACGTACCTATTCAATGGCATTGATCAATAGTTATTACAGTTCACAAGGCGCGATTGAAAATCGCATTCCTCGACTGTGCATTGTATCGAGTATGCGTTGTATAAGTTGACAGTTGCAATTTAGAATTTGCTGATACTCCACTCGACACTGAGAACTGACCAATCATTGTTCAATCTTGTATTATGGTCTATGTCATGTAGTGCATTCCCAAGAAAATGCGATACATATCTGAAAAGTATTTCTTTATGGAAAAAACTAAATTAATTAAGTACTATTTATTTACTAATGCAATAAATAAGACTTAAACAACATAATATTTATAAAATCATGAAATAGTTATTTGAGAAAAAATACTCTGGGATAGAGATTCCATTGGTCTTATTATCCCTCTTTCGAATATTCCATTGCGTATAGCGCGTTTAAAACCAATAATTATTTCATGTACATTCGAGCCGCGATAACCCGAAAAACTTGACAACTAGATCTTTTTTTTTATTCCCCTTGAAATGGTTACAATCGTAACAATTAACGTATTATGAGTCTCGTTAACTTGAATATCAAATTGTGATAAATAGCTTAGTCGAAGTGTATAATGTCTGGGCATGTCTATAAACACATGAATATGTTGTATGATAACTATTATTGGGATCCGACTGTATAATAATAAATATAATATTCAGAGATAGAAACTGATTTTTATTGTCTGCGAAATAACATAAGTAGGTACTGGTTAGTGTTGTATGTCTGCTATGCGTATTATTTGAGTTTTCATTTAATTTTCGTTTTAAACATGTTTTAAAAACGAAAGCTAAACTGTTTTACCATTGCTGAAAAAGTTAAAGTATAAAATAATTGGCGGGGAAAAAAAAACTGCAATCAAACCATAAAAAAAAAAAAATCGTAAAAGAATTTAATATTTATATATAACATTTTTTCTGTCAACATTTTTTAAAAATAAAGTGGATATTAAAAAAAAAAAAAAAATTGAAAAAAATAAAAGTGACAATAAAATATCAAAACCAACTGAATATCCAAATTTAGAAGTATGTTTATTTAAATGCTTTGCTCGGTGTAGAGGTACAAATATACATATAAGAGGAACTATACTAAAAACAAAGGTAGAATATTTTAAAACTCAATTTGGTTATTTTAATTTTAAACTAAGTCAAGTCTGGTTGGAAAATTGCAAAAATCGTTGTAGTATAATTTTTGTAAATTATGTGGCGAAAGTGCTTCTGTAGATGAATTTATATGTAATAAATGGCAAAAAAAGTTGTTAAATAAAGGAATATTTTCCTGATGATGTATTTAATATGGATGAAACAGTATAATATTTTAAATGACTATCCGATTGTACTTTTTTTTTAAAAAGGGAAACTTGTTTAGGTGGTAAATATAGTAAGGAACGGATAACTATTTTTTTAAGATTAAGTATGTTAGGTTTGGGAAAAAATCAATATAATAATAATCGGAAAATAAACTAATCCACGATTTTTTAAAGCAGTTAAAAATTTACCGTTAGTTTACGAGTCAAATAAGAAAGAATGGATGATTGGTGATTTATTTAAAAATTGGTTTATACAATTTTATTAAAAAATAGGTACGATGAAATCAAAGAAATTTTTTATTATATATTAATAACTCAATCGTCCACATAGTTCACATAATATACAGTTCATCATTCAGTAAACTTAATTTAAAATCGATAAAAATTGAATTATTATCTCCAACTATTGTATATTAACTACATTTAATTGATCAGAGGATAATACAACATTTTAAAACATTGAACCAAAAAAAAATTATTTATGAAATTGACGAACGCACGGCATGTGGTTCAATTAATTGGTTATCACTTATCTACAATCTATCCGATTGCATCTGTGAATGTATGAAAAAGCATGGCGTAATATTATATAACGATTATCAATAGTATCAAAAGTAGTTAATTTATATTTTAATTAAGAGCAGTGTGATGACGGTATATGTTTATAAAACAATGACAGTGATGATGGTGGCTATAATGGGCAAATTGTACTATAATATAAACTTAATATCGATCAACAAACCACATTTCAATCGTAAGTAACAATCGATGATAATGTTATAGACAGTGCTCAGTTAACTGATAACAAAATCACGAGTATAAATATATTTATAAATAGTTGTGTTTCCAAAAATAATGAGAATAACGAGTCTCAAAGAAAAACTTTAAATATTATTACGTTAAACCAAACAATATCATCGTTACCAAACATCATAAATTAATTACCAAATATTTGTCTACCGTATAGAGCAGGGGCGGCAAACGGTCAATCATGGGCAATTTCAAAGTCGATTTAGTAATTAGTAATTAGTTTATAATACTTGTTGTATGTTTATATACACTTTATCCAAGTATGTTTCTTAATGATTATAGTTATTCAATAATAAAAACATTTTCTATGGAAGTCGATCCTCAAAAGTGAAGTATATTTTTAGTAAATCGTGACCAAAAAAAGATTGTCCATCCCTAGTATAGAGTAAATAATACAATTGGGGTTTTTTTTAGTTATTATAATATTTACGTATATATTTATCATAACGTTTTTATCGTATTTTTTTTTTAATGTTATTATATTACATAGCATAATAATTATTAATAAAAATTTTAAAAATTTATTACATTATAGGTATATAACTTGAAGTTTTGTCTTAAATTTAAAAAGAGTAAGGTATTTCGAATAATACATAATTCCGAAGTGATTTTTTATCTCCATTCAACTACCAGTTATCGTGACTCGATTGTAGTTTAAAATGTAACTATAGACAGTAGGTATATAAATATACCTAATTTAAATAATGATTAATGGAAACCTATCTGATAATAACATTGACTTTACCAAAAATAATTCTGTATGATTTGAAGAAGATTTTTTTTTTAAATATCATATATTATAAATTCCTATTTTTTAATCAGTTATAACTTATATTTAATAATGTCCCTATTGTAAATATAACGGTTTCTGATATAGGAGTATAGGACTATACCTATATCTAAAATGTAATAATCTAAATAAATTTTAGTTATTACAATATTATTATGCATATTATAATTGTGTGGTTGTAAATAAATTAATAAATTATACCTGCATAATAAAACTACAAATATTGACACAATAAAACATATCTCCAAAATATTATATAATTTAAAATATAATATTTATTCATGATTAAAATTATTTAATAACTTACAACTTCATTTGTTAATTTTGACACGCATTTAAGAATTTATACATATTATTATTTTAAATTGTTTTAATTCTTCTTCATCAGATATTTGGATGCTGCAGTAATTAAATAATATGTTTGTTTTCAATGATTGGTGTATTTCTAAATTTAATTTTTAGTTTTAGTTGATATTTTCAAGCATAATTTGACTTTAATTTTTATATTTAAGGGCTTACGGCTATACATATTGATAATTATATTTTAATGACATATATTTAGTTAGATAAGAAATTCACAATTATTACAAAGTTTTATTTCGAAATAAATGTAGATAACTAATAATAATTATTAAAATGTCTATACGTTTTTATTATAGAAATATTTTACTCGATGTATAGTCGTTGGTTTTAAAATGTTTGTTTTCTACTTTAGACGGTAGATAACGCTCCTGTATATTTAACAGGCATTAAAACCGTACGCATACTATTAAAACGTGCAAGTACAATCCGTAGTTAGTAAACTAAGAACTAATTTATAATTAAATAAAGTTATTTTTTTAATTGATTAATATATAGTTATGATAATTAATATTATTAGTATTTTTCTTAAACATTAGTTGAAAACTATTATAAAATGTACAATATTATCTTTACGTATAGGCTATAATTATTAATCCCAATGTAGTAGAAAATGTGGAAAAAGAAATAAAATTAATAGTAGCTAATGGTCAGTTTATAAATGTGTTAAATACTGAATAATCGTGTACTTATTAAAAAATAATCGAGCAATATAGTCATATTATACATAAAGACTATTCTATGTTGTATCTGTGTAATAATATTTAGAATATAGGTACGTTATATTGTACTATGTATTCAAATTTTATTAATTTTTATTTTTGTTACATAAAAGTACGAATACTAGGTTATGTTTTTTCATTATTTTCAATAAAAGTATAATGCGTGTAGTTTTTCGGGTGTGCTATTGAACACTGGAAAAACGAATCAAATATCGATTAGATAGTATACCAAATAATACTGAGATACAGTAGTATATTATGACAATAGTGTACTTTGTTACGAAGGCACCTAATAATACTATGGCTTATCGTTGAATGTTAGTATCTTAATTAGATTGCATAAACATTATATACTATATTATAATGTTTGCTGTTTACGAGTGTAATTCACCACTATGAATGATACTAAGGCGACATCCTTTGGTGATTTTTTAAACCATAGTTTGCTCTAATGATCAATGAGAGGCATTCTTGTTATTAGTCTTTTAAATGTATATTAAATCAATTAATATGACAAAGAAAACTACAAACAAAATAATTAAATAAGAAATAAAAAATAATTTAAGAATACGTAAAGTTTAATTATTATTCAATGAAAGATAAAATTAATATATACTTAAACGTAATCTATCGAATAAAACACATAGATTACAATTAATCATGGCCGGATAATAATTAAAATTGTCTATATATCAATAATAATAATTATTATACAATGTATATAATGTATATTTGTACAAGTTAAATTATTATAATATAACACAATCATTTAAGTTGGAATATCATATATTTAAAAAAAACATACATTTTTAATTTTACATGACTTCATAATATTTGTTTGTATAGGTATCAAGCAATATTAAATGTTGAACATTTTTTCTGTATTGTTTCTTTTTATTTTTCGTAGTATAATCTTGTGTTTTATATTTTAATTAAGTATTCAAAATCAATTGCATTTATACAGATTGAACATTTAATAAAATAACTAAATTATTTAAATTGATAATTTTTTGTACTCATAATCGACATCAACAATGTTTACTTATTCAATAATTTTCCATCTAAATCGATATTTTCTATAAACTTTTCTTAGTATTGCATAATACGATGTATGTACAATAAAATTACCTATATTACGTTTCAATAAAATATAACTTAAAATGACATTTGTCATCTTATGAATATTTTTATTCATATAAAGTTATTTGCTCCACTCGAAATAATTGAACACGCAAAGAACAGAATGATTTGATTGGTTCAGTTTTTTTATCAACTACAATAAAATTGAACATCGTTTGCCAGAATTTTGCATTGCTTGTTTCGTACTTGTGTTTGCATGTGGGTGTCGTTCGCGTAAATAAAGGCGCACATCCAGTTGACAGATCAATTTTTTTCAATGGTAACTCTAAATAAAATAGCACATTGTATTTGTCGAACAACAAAATATTCATCGTATAAAATTGTTATATTTGATCAAATTGTCTAAAGTAATAACAATTGTCCGTGTAATGATTACTACTATATAGTATTGTTTTTTTATTTCTTGTTCAACCTCTAACATCACGGTGTGACGAAATTGCCTTTTGGAATTTTGAATTTTATCAAACAAACGAGTCTGTAAATGAAATACTCCTTTTTTCAGTGCTATAATAATATTGATTAATATTCTTCCATTTTAACTATCTTTTCTAGTGCTCTGTGCTCTTGTCTAATATCATAGGCCATAAGCCCTAGCATACCAATAATGAAAAGGTGAAAACAAAAAATAAACACATCATTCATTTTTATTTTAAAAAAGATGGCATAACATTATAAAGGTACATATTTTTACTTTATTGGACTTCTACGACCTCAATACATATTCACATCCGGTACGAATAATATTATGTGTTTCCGTAGGACTTTTCGGTTTATTTCGGTAGGAAATCTCTACGTTATTTATGGATACTACATTACTACCCATTATTACATTTATAATTTTCGTTATTTTTTGATTTTATGTGATTGGTAAGTGAGACATTTTACAATAAATTTTAATTATACCTATAATTGTTACATTCTTTTTGTTAACGTTTTTTGTTACAAAAAAAAAAAAGAAGAAAATATTTCAATAAACCATAAAAAAAAATTGAACTTTCACGGTATTTTAAACTTTTATTTTTCATATATCAGTGGTTATAGATACTATTTCGTAAATGAAAATAAGCACTTAAGTAAATACTTATTGTTATGAAATAAGTAATGTTTTTGCTGAAATCAATAATATTTGTTAACCCATAGTACCAAACTAGATAAAATAATATATTATTATGTTTTAATTTTTTAAATTTATTTCCAATTGCATATTAAATTAAATAACATAAAAATATTTTAAAATAACTATATAAAAATAATATAAAGAATTTTAAAATATATCAATGTACTTAAATTATAACAATAATATTCAACTATGTATATTTAATAAAATAGTAATTAGTTGATTTATTTTTTTAAATTATTATATTATTATAGAAAATAATATGTTATACATTTCTACTTATAAAAAATAGTTGAGTTTATATTGCTATCGAAGAAGGAAAATAATGTAAATGAACTTTTATTTAAATAGTCGCTTATGAATATAGTTTTTGTAGGATTTAAATCTAAAAACTAATAAACTAATAGTGTACAATAAGAATTTGAAAATTTAAATAATTATATATATTATATATAATAGGTAACTAAAATTAAAAATAAAAGTTATAATTATAATAATGCTAATTTCGCATATAATTATGCAATTTTTTTTTAATTCATTGCACATTTAGTAACACATTTTTTATGCTAAAGACTTGATGATTTTATATTAAATACATTTTAGTTACTTATAAAATATATGTGACCAACAGCACGTTCTGATGTTTGATAATAAGGTTCAACATATTTATGTATATGGATAATGAGTTTGTATGAGGGGAGAGTTCGTGTCGAGGGCTTTTTGACCTCAATTGGTATCCGTAAGGGTAAGGTATATTTTAATTTATCTGTATAATTGTTCAAGAGAAAAACTAAGCAAAAAAATAAACTTCTTTTGCTGAAAAAAAAACAACCATATAATAGTAAATCCTCGTGACCTATTTCGGCAAATGTAATAGCAGTTATTCAGTAGAGATGTGTGACAACTGACAAGTATATTATTATACATTGTACAAAACCAAAGTGTAATTTAAATATATATAAAGTATATGATAATATATCGATGTATAACACAACAAGAAAATCAACTATGTTTTTATAATCTACCGAATGAATCAGATACAAGATTTTCATTTTATTATGTTAACATTTTACAACTTTTTAAATAAATAGTAAAAAAAATATCCCTTAAAAGATTTTTTTTTTAGTAAATATATCTGATTGCTTTGAAAAATATTCGTTTTGATGATTCTAGAGCTAATTATTTATATTCAATGTTTCTATTGAATTTGTATTATATGTTGATCAATTAAAATTAAAATATTACTTTTATTGTCAACATATTACTCGGTATTGTTAAAATTATATAACCATATTCCCTGAATATCTTTAGTAAGTAATTAAAAACTATCTCTTTGGTAATAAAGTACTAAAATACTTTATATATATTGGGATGAAATACATAAAATGGTAGAATATTATACAGAATTATATTTACATACAAATAAGTTTATGTTTAAAGTTAAACAGAAGTGTAGATATATATTTTTGTATTTTATGTTTATTTTAAATATAAACAGTTAAGTGTTTGCGAATTAATCTTTATTAAGAGTACATTTCTAAATTTACAAGATTAATTTATAATTTTTACAAGTAAAATAACACAAAGTTTACATAATAAAATCATTATTTTTTCTTATAAGACTAAAACTATTTTAGACGTGTTCAATTCCATAAAATTTAGATCTTAATTTAAGATAACTAATTTAACGTACCTATAGGTGGAAGACTCTTCTTATAACAATAATATTAAACCTTTTGTCAGATAAAGACTTTGAATAAATTCAAATACATATTTATCTTCCTGTATAATTATTTTAACTTCGAACTTTGAATAGATATTTATAATTTTTTCTTATCATAAATAATTGTGTAATACTATACATATTGTATTTATGTCACAAATAAAACATATTTACTAAAATGATTCAAAATACAGAATATTCATTTATAACGATAAAAACAGTACCTACTAAATAATATTATTGTGTAGTATTCCAATTGAAGACTAGAGAAAAATTGTATTTTACTGATTATGTGTATTACATACGATATTTCGATAAAAACATATAATTGTTTAAAAAAAGTATTCATTGAGTAATATTAGTGTTTTATAATATCATTACGATATCTGGTATGATAAAATTAGATAGATACCTTTATTTAAATTATTTAAGTGAGTTATGTTGAAAAAATTAACCATTTAATAATATTATATTTTTTATGAACAAAATATAATCAGTTTTATATTGTTTTGTTTTTATGAAACTTTAATTATCCATAAGACTTCACATTTTTGTAATTTTCCATTTCTATGCATTAAATATATTTTAATTTCAATATTAGAAAAGTTCTAAAAAATGCTTACAAGAATAAAAGTATAAACAAAAATAATTTATATTAATTGCTCAGAAAATGGTTTTCACGGCATAAAAGAAAGACGGACTTTTTCAATATTAATTTATAGACTTAAAAACAATTTAACTAAATGAAGTATCTTTTATTCTTATAAGTTTATATGATCGTAAACGGTCATTTGTAATAATATAAAACAATTTTTTTTCTTCATAAAATGCTTATATTTTATTTTTATAAATAATGTTTAGTATTATAGTATTTTTATTGAATGTCACTTGTCTTGGTTATTATAAAATACAAATTTTGACATGTATAGTTCCTCAATTTTCTCATTTTGGAGCGTATGTTTAGTTATATTTGATTAACATAATGAAGTCGGTAAAACAAATTATTTATGAACAATAAGTCTATAAGTCATGTTTTTATTTAAAAATATTATTATTTTTTTATGGATTGTTTAAAATCAGTAAAAATTTATTTTCAAAATATGTAAATTTCGTTATCACATATGATATAAAAATTATATTCCTGTATTATATAAATGTTAATATAAAACAGACAAAAACTTAGCTTAATATGTTGTTATATATTTATTTTATCTTTTTTATCAGATGCTGAATATTATTTAATACATTTAGAAATATTATTTATATTTTTCGTGTTGAGTTACACATTTTAAATTTGTACATATTTATTAGTTTCTAATTTAAACACCGTAGTTTTATTAAACTAGAGATATAAATATATTTGATATTTAAAACTTTATTATTAATTACAATTTCATTTTATCTTAAATAGAAAATACTTAAATAAATAATATATTAAACCTGTAAAATGTTTAAATTCGTAATAATGTTATCATGTTCATATCTTATATGATATCACAAATCTTATTTTAAACTATATAGGTGTTCTCATTATTTTGGCTTGTTAAATATTTAAATAGGTTTTTATTTATTTGTATAATTATTGCATTTTACTCCATAAATTAATGATCATTTATTTTTTTTGAATATTTTTTTAGGCTAAAATTTTATAATTTGATGTTTATCGAACCTATTTTGTGTACAATTTATTGTTCTTTAAGGCATTGTTATCCAAGTTCTAGTTTAGATTAATGTTTATCAAATAGGTACTAAATTTATCTGTTTGATTGTAAAGTTACAAGCACCGCAAGTAGTTTTCGATAGTACCTACCAGTTATCTCCATAATATTATATTGACAGAGTTTCTGAATTAACTTGTGATTTATATTATCAAACTAATCTATAATGTTCTCTTTTCATTTATGGTCGGAATTAATTATAGTCTATTATATCATACTGATATTAAAATATTTCCATATTTTAATCATATTATTAATGTAAACACAGTTTAAACAAATAAATAAAATCATTATATAAAAAGAATGCTTGATTGTAAAAATGTATTTATGCAGAAAAAAAATATATAATTTATTTGTATTGATTATAACATACCTAATTATTATACGTATTTGTGTGCATTTATAGCTTACCTAAATGCGTTGTACTACCTAGTATTATATTTTTGTTTAAAACAAATACAATATATATTTTTCTTAAGCTGTAAAAGTACTTCTATAAGATTTCTTAAAAATCAATAAAACACTGATTTAAAAAAATTACTATTACATCACACATTTTCTTTATGTTCATTATTTTTAAACGCAGTCAAGAAATAATTAAGTATAGAAATATTTTGTGAATTTAATGAAGCCGAACATGGTTTATGATATTAGTTTTGTATCGATGTCGATCTTTCTAACTTAGTAAGGTTCACCAGACATGTGAGTTTCCATCAACTGCCATGATGGATTATCTGGTTCAACTCTTGAGTGAAATACACACGTCTGTATAGTAACTTATACAGCGATATTAATATGTACATTGTGTAATACATGTGCAGTGAACATAATATGATTATCGTTAAATTGATGACACACCAAAGAACACGGATTAATCAGAATTATTTTTATAATTTGGTTCGTTGGATATTTTTTTATGTGATATTTAAACATTTTTATTTCTGCAACAAATATGATAGATGTTAATTTTATATAACGTATTTAAAGTGCTATTTAACACGCACAGTATGTTAAGGTTAAGAGTTGCAGAATCGAGAGTTTCTTATTAACACGTGCGCAATGCATACACAATTTGTCTTGTAGAGAAATCGTGAGTTACAACAACAATTAAAAATATGCTGAACAACGCGCAGTCCTGTACTATTGTAACGATTGCATAGTAAATATTGTACAACAAATACACTCATGCTACGTGGTACATAGAAACTATGATAAAATGACGTTTACATCAATAATAACTATAGTAAACAGAGTCATATATTTTCTATCGCTCGCGTAAACATCGTGGCCAAACATACCCGGAAATAAAGTGTGTGAAAGTCGACTGCGCAATTAATATACTACTTCCAGTTTCAATGCGCCGAGCGTAGTATAGGTTTGGTTTACGAATAAGAGCTTTACGGCGAAGTGATGAATTGAAGGGGTTTAGATATATTATTTTTTTTGTTTTACCGTTTCTCCGATAGTGTTCATCGCATAATATTATCGTCGAGAATAAAATGATTAATTCTACTATAACCGAAATACGTGCATGCTCGGTATACGATTTTAGCCGATTTTATTAGTACCATAATCGTATAACACCGTTTATATGTAGTTTTTTTTTATCCGTACTTACGATATTAATAAGTTATTGTAACACGGCGAATTGAATAGGCAATTTCACTACACAATTGTCGGAATTTTTCCCATACAATTTCATAATGATAATACTATGCGTATTAAAATTACTGATACGATATCACGTGGATGTTAAGTGTATGTCGATCGATACAATATATAATCTTTATTTTTGTGATAATATCACGACGTGCACGGAATGATTGAAAGTGTTATTATACTTGTTCATTTTATTATAGAGGTACGCAGATTATCTAAAATTCGGAATTGTATTAGAAAGGTTACTATTTGAATCCATAGTAAGTTTATATGTCTCAGGAGATGTAGTTATCTTTGGATGATGTACGAGAACAAAGGATGTGTAAATTCATGCACGTGATCTATTTTAAATTTAAATTGTATTGCATTATCATCTAAAATTTAAATTAACACACGGATATATATATTATTAAGGACGAATAACGAATATTAACACCTTAAAATGGCTAGATGTTTTAAATTCAACTACTCATATAGGTTACAAAATAATTAAATCTTCACAATTCTGTAGATATTTAACTTATCTATTTATTTTGAATGGTAAAAATCATATAACTGTGCCTATTAGCGATTATTAATATTTTTGAGTAAAGGTATTTATACAAAATAAAATATTTAATTTAAATTTGTTTAATTCACGTTTTTGTAATTATCTAAAGAAATATTTACATTGCTTTAAAATTATTATAGATAGTCTGTAAATTAGAAAAATTGATATTAAATATATTGTAAGCATAATTAAAAAATAAGTAATAGTAGAATAATTTTACATTACGACTCAAGCCATTTGGATTTCAATGGTATGAAATATTATTTAAATAATATCTACTCGATTATTTGGTTTACCAACATTTCCAAGTAGTCATACACTTTGATTATTTTATATTATATATTTATTTTTTGTATAAATACATTGTGTTAATTGTATTAGTTATTTATATTTTTATAAATATGAAAGTATGTATTGCATATTAAGTTAGGTTTAAAGATATTTTTTCATATCATATTTTTTCAAAAAATACAAAACATATTTTTCACTTTATTCCATTGAGTTGTTCGTACATTATAGGTATAACTGTAACTCATTATCTAAACATAAAATAAATATGTACTAACCCAATAAAAACTATTTAAGTTATTTATTTTAAGTCATTCTTTATAACATCGGAATATTTTCTTGAAATTTTTCTAAGACTTCATTTTTATGAACTGATGATGCAAAATTTGCATTGTATAAAGTAAAATGATATTTTTAAATTTTAAATTCAATGCAATAACTAAGATGATGCAATAAAGGCTGCAATAACTTTTATATACCTAATAAAATTCTTACATGTTTTTATAGTATTGATGAGAAAACTTATAAATGTATCGTTGCATTGCCATAATTTAGTAAGAATTATTGTATTTTATTTGTGTTTTAATGATGTACTTTTTTACAACCTTAAATCTATATAGATTATCATTTTTGTTTCAAGTACGTGACTGTATATAACTACTACGAGGTATCAGTTAATAAGTTTTTATATTTTAAATGATAATTATTGTTTAAGCTAAAAATAAATTATATTATTCTTAATAGTTACAATATAAATTTAAGTAATTTTGAATTTTTTATATATATTTCACTTGAAGCTGTATTAAGAATTAATAAATTTATAAAATATAATATAAATGTAATATTTGTGATTTAATTTTTTTTACTGATATACTATAATATATGTTCAACATTAAAATATAAACATTGAATGTTAATACATCTTATAACTATTACCTATTGAGAATTCATCAAAAAGTGGCTTAATTTCGATGTAGAGATGAATATATATATAGGTATTAGGTATACGTGGATATATTACGACTGTCAAATAATTATAGTTGATCAAAAATATAATAAACAGTAGATATGGAAGGAAGAAATAATTCACTCATAACAATATTGTCTTATGATTTAACAAATAATTGCTTATTCGTAAAAATATAATAGTTATGTTTCAATACAAACTTAAGTAAATATTACAAGTAACTCTTATTTATTTATTTATGTAAAATGTAATATTTTTAGAAAATCAAATATTAAACATTTTATTAAACATAATTTTATTTTATACGTATATTATGTTGTATATTTTGTTTTTGTTTTGTATTTTGAGTTCAATATCATATTATTATATATTTATTGTTTATACGTGTCTAACGGTAGTATTGCACGAAAACTGAATTACGTTAATGCAATTTTCAAATAATATTAAGAAAATTCCAAAGAAACTGTAACAGTTAAAATTTAAATAGGTATACTGAATATCCATGTTATTAAGCTGAATTAAAGATATAATTAATGAATCATTGGGTTTTAAAAATATCATAAAGATGTCAAACCTTTGGTGAGTAATAATATTAAACTCATATTAAATATTTATATCTCTTTATTTTTTATTACAAAACACTAACATCGATATAAATATAAATTGAAATGAAAAGTGTATTCTGAAATATATTTTCAACAAAAAGTTTGTTAATTTTGTATTTGTATTACTGAAAAATGTGTTCTAGGTATTGTAAATGATTAATTCTGTGAGAAAATGTTCTTACTCGAGTCACAAGCATTCATTAGTAACATTATTATCATTATTATAAGCTTTTTTGAATGTTAAGGACAATAATATTATGTATGTTTTAGTTGACATTAGACAGTTCTAAGGTATAATATATAAACAAGTGAATAAATAAGTGTCAACAACCTTATAACTTTGAACAGCTTGGTTTTCTAAGTGAAAAGTTTATAATGTCTGCCTAAAACTTTGTGTTATTAATGTAATTGTTAAGGTCATATTATATTAATACTGCTGTACGACCGTAAAATAGTGTATTGTTGAGAATATTCGAGAGGAGTTCATAGTTCTAGAACAGCTAGTATTGTATTAAAAATTATGATATAACGTTAGTTTGCATTTTAAAATACAGTTTATTGTTAATTTAAATAATAAATAGTTGTTAGTCGTGTATATTTTGTAGGTAACTAAATGGAAATTATGATTAAATTAAACATAATGTTGTTAATACCTTATAATGTATACACGTGTTTAAAGCTATATGTTGTACTTGAGTTATATTTAGATCAAGTTTATATCTAAAAATTGAGCGTGTCATTTTATTTTTAAGTCAACGTCACATAAACGTTTTTGTCGATCTGCCATATTTAAACATCTAAAACCTTTGAATATTCTAATGTGAGTTTTTTTAAATAAAAAAAATAAGTTGTAATTAGAGTTTGGCAACTGTATACCTATGGGTTAAGACAATATTCAGATGTAGGTGGACTCCAATTGATTTGTTATTGTCAGTATTTATGCCAGGTTAACACTTTATATTTTATAGATGACATAAGTATTTAATATTCTCAGCTTTTTTTTAAATTCTGAGCCGAGTGATTTGTTATTTGTTCGTGATTTTACAACTATGTATTTTTATTAATTTTATATTTCTATGAAATGCTTAAAGGTTAGAAAATATACTCAAAAAGTTTTTTTTATTAATGGTTTGATAAATTAAAATTGAACCTGTTTCAAATATTTAATTTTTTTTTTAAAAATGGATAAAATTGATAAAATTCAATGGAAACCATTGAAGAAATTTAATCAAGAATCTGTTTTTATGAAAACTACCAATTTTAGTTTAACGTCCACTAGTCATCCACACTAGTTTTTTAAATGTAATAAATTATCATTGTTCTCAAATTAAAAAAACCGGCCTGGAGGCCCTTCAATTATTCCTGTATTTTACTATATTTTTTTGTAGTTTAATAAAATATAAAAATATGCAAATTGATATCCTTAATCCATTATATTGCCCACCGTTAAATTAAAATAGTACCTATATATTTTTAACCTTTTTGCTTAAATTTAAATATTAAACACTTAATAAGAATCACACTTTACGCATAATCGTTTTAAAATGATTTAATTCAAATAGACATTTACAAATGAACTCAAGCTTCTATTTATTAATATATTCATCAATTAAGTATTAACTATTTGAATATTAATTAATTAATTAATTTTATTAATTATTATTTCTGAAAAACATAGCTTTTTTGTTTATTATATTAGTATAATTCTGATACTTAATTTTTACAATACTGAATAATTTTTTTAATCATTAATTATGGTTATTTGTAGGTAGTTGGTTTAAATTGCATAAAAAAGAATCATATACCAATTTAATGAAAATTTCTCATTTAAATGAGGTATATGGTTATTCTATCTGTTTTATTATTTTCATAAATCAATATGGTACATTTTTAAACATAATTTACGATATTCAATAATCTATTTTTATAAGCATTTTATTGTGTAGGTATAATACCAAATTACCAAACCTACAGGCTACAAAAAAACTATTGAATACAACTATTTATTGTAACTACAATTTTAACTATATATGATTATTAGTATTTATAAATAATTTATTTTAATTACCTACAAGATACTTGTTTGGAAACAATCTACTAAAATATAGACGAAACATGAACGTCATGTATTATGCATTATAATTTAAAAAATTTCAAAATATTCAAAAATATTCATTAAACACTTTTAAATTTTAATTTACAACACAACAGAACGTATTTTATCTTACATAGCATTTACTATAATATTATACTGCAGGTGACTATTAAGTGCAATACATTAACTGCTGAACGATGCCATAGTTGATTGGTGGACCACTTATATAGTATTATACAGTACATACACTTTAAGCTTGAAATGATGATGTTTCATCCACCTTATAGCTATGCCACATATAGTATTCAAGTCAAACTTCAGAATTTGAATGACATTGAGATACTCGTTGTTAGTAAGAAACCATCATTATTCATATGAAATAAAAAAAATAAACAAATAGTATAGGCACATGTGTGTTTTTACAAAAAGTAAAATATCTAAAGAAAATATCTTTTTATAATGGTACATATATGGTTTTAACTAAAAAAAATATTATTAAGATTGCGGTTGGTTATAAAAATTCTTATTTCATTGAAAAATGACCTCATTACGCGTTTTATTTGTTATTTTTAGATTACCTTGCATCTAAAATTCCACATTTTAATTACATTAATATTTAAATATGATTTAAAAACTTAATAATAAACAATAATTATATTATAATAGTTCAGTTTGTTTAAAATTGCATATTAATGATAACCGAATTAATCATATTTTTCACGATCGTTTTAAGTTCATATCAAATTACCGAATTACTAAAAAAAATAGGTAAAATGAATATTGAAAAACAAATGTCAACTATTGTAACATTCGATATTCACCATGGAATTTTGCGCACATATAATTTAATAACTGGTTATACGAATTATTTTAACGTTTTAAGAATTATACGGATGTTAGTAGTAAAATGATGCGCGTGAACGTTAGATACTGATAACTGTTAACTTATAACTTATAATGTAACATGTATAGCCTTATAAACAGAGAGTCAGTATAAAATATTTAATGGTTTCTTTGAATAGTCTATTTAAAAAATGACTCGTCCGACAAATTAGAGAATGGTGTTTGCGTGTGTGTGAGTATGCATATGTGTTTGTTGTAGTGGATAGTTAGAGGAGGCGTGAGTAAAATGCGTGGTAAATTATAACGTTATATTTTGTGTGCACAATGATTTGGAACGTTAGCGAGAGGAGGATTTCCAATTAAGCTGTCTGGTCCGTGCTGTTTGAAAATGGATTTGCCACTGCAGCTGTTTTGTTCACACCTTGTTGTGTGCCGTGCCAGAGACAATGACTGCTTTTAATTTTCTGAGTGACAAGAGACAGACCGCCGCTGCAATTGTGAATCCGCCACATGCCTCAGCTTACGGCTGACTTTAATCATTAGCCTTCAAACATTCACCTATAGCCTGGCATTGAATCCAACGAATCGTCCATTATTATTATTATTATTATTATTATCATCATCATCATCATCGTCATTATTGTCATCATCGTCTGGTAACTGTTTAACGAGACTCCATTTCGCCACTGGCCTCCCTTCTTGTGACTGTAACAACGTCGGGTTGACTTTTTTTCGAGCGTAATAATGATGAATATGCAAACACCAAGAATTGAGTTCTATCAAAATGGATAATAATTTAAAATCCAGTGCTTTACTAAGATAACCTAAGATTACCTATACCTAAGGATTATGAAGCGTAAAAACATTGTCACCTCATATATTATGCTCCTCAACTACACAAAAAAAAAAAAAACCGTAAACGCTAATTAGTAAAATACGTTATGACTAGTGAGAAGCATACCGACATATTCTATAATATACACAGTTAGTGTGGTTTTCATCAAAACAGTCAACTAACCACAAGCCACGCTCAAACTGACTTAAACAGTATACATTTTTGGTGCACCACGCCCAATGTCTTCAGTTTTCATAAAATTATCTTAAAAGTATTAAAACCTAAGACCGAAGACAACTAAGAACCATCAATAGTGTTTCAGTCTGAACCTGCCACATTCCTCGATAACCAGCAATCGTTCTGCTGAGTATGAATAAATTCATTCAAAAAGGAAAACACAGGGATGAGCTTTTTCGTAAATCATCCTGTATACCCTGTATATAAATTATAAAATATTATGTACCTATATATAATAAATATTATAGTAAGTTTAAATAGTTATGTTCGTTCTAAAAACTTAAGATACATTATATACACTATAAAGTTTATATTACAGAGTCTCTTAATGTTAATTTATAATATTCTTTATTCGATTCATATATTAATATTATTTAATATACCATTTTATTTTTTTAAATAATGGTGCTTTCCGTTATCGCGTATGAAAAATAGTACGATACCGCTAAAAATTATTGAAACCAATATTAATTGAAATATTAAAATATTTCATATAATGAAATTATTCCATGAAATCAAAATACACAATTCAAATTAAAAATGTGTTTGTTACATCAATATAATTAAAAATAGCATTTATATAGTGATAATTTGTAAATATAATGCAATAATTTAAATATGAATGAAAACAGAATGAAAACTTACTACAAAATTGAATACTTTGGATAAAATATTTTACAAATAAAGCTTAATAATGTCCCACAATCTTGATTAAGATATATTTATTTATCTATAAATAACGATAATCGTGAAGAATATACAGCTAAATTCGTGTACGGTTATGAGATATTCAGTACTTTAAAATCTGTATGTGGTTTGTCCCATGCGTATTTTGTGCATTTTCGCGGTAATGGGTGACTCCCAAAAATAATGTAATAAGTAAAAAAAAAAAACAGGAATGAAAAATACTTCATCGTTGAACTTTTTGGTCTACATTCAAAAACATGACATTTTATGGGATGAAAGAAGAGTTCTTAAGTTGTTTGAAGTTAACTGGTGAATCTAAATAATGTATTCGCTCACATTTGTTTTGAAGCAAATGGGATTCAAAATGAAAGTATTTCTCAAACAAATAGTAATTATTGTACTTCTTAAAACATTTTTAAAACGAATTTAAATCATTTTTAAATGTATACAGTTTTTCATATTGTTGGGTTGCCAAATAAAAAAAAAATTAAACATTTTATCAAGTTCTCAACGCAAGGGATTTTCATTTTTAGATATATTAGGTTTTGTCCAGTGTAAAATGCTAAATTAAATCATTAAAACATAATACAATTTTGTTTTTTTTTTATTTTTAACTCATTGTATGAAAGATAAAAAACGACATGTACCGTAGAGAGTATTAAAAACACGTTTATATTTTTGTGGTTTACTCTAGGGAACATTTTTATATGAATACATTTTTATGATTATGATTATTTTACATTCGGAACGTTTTATTTTTTTTCGTAGTATTTTCTTTTATCATTTATTTTTATTAACTAGTCTTGTTCAGACTTTGCGCTTATACGGATCATAAACCACTGGTTTGGTTTAAATTCATTTATCATTTGCTAAGATGTGTGTCTAAAGTTTCAGTCGAATAGAACCATATAAATCTCATATAAATCATATCCACAGTCACTTGTTTCTTTAGAGAAATGTTTTTTTGGGTCATAAAAAAAACTATTTTTTGTACTCTGTGCGTAGAAATTGTATGATGATGATTATTATTGCTATTTTAACTTGCAATTACTATTCAACATAATTATTTTTCATATCTATATTTTTTCCATTGTACATTTTATTTTTATAAGTATTTTAAGTATTTGTACCTATTATATAATTATTAATAGTCGCGTGTTAAAAACATTAAAATTAAATAGTTAATTAAAAAAGTTTGGCTGTTTAAGTAAATTAATTACAGCGAACAGTTAAATAATAATAAATGGGAAAGGTTTCTTTGTCAAAAAAGATAAATTACTATAAGTGTTAAGCTCTTAAGATCTTAGAAAAAATGTATTTATGATTATAATAATTTTAATTTAATGATTATTTATTATAAATGTATTATTAACGCATCATATGATAATTTATAATTTTATTTAAATATTAATATTATTAATATAATAAATAATAATTGTATATGTACATAAGTTATTTTAAGTTAGATTTTTTCGATAAATTAATAAGAAATAAAGAAACATATTATATATTATGACATTTTAATTGAGAGAAAGAGAGAGAGAGTGAGATAGAATATATAATATATATATTTTTTTTTATCATGATAATTGGAAAAACAGGGGAGAATTGTGTTCAAATGTTTCGTAGTCGTAATGATTTTTTTTTTCATATCAGAAAATAAGATAGTTGCGAAGACGCTTTGTCCGAAGAGTATAGCACCGTACATACGAAGTCAACATATTGCATTGCTTTTTGCTGATGTAGAATTCAGATTCATCACAGGAAATTAATGGATATCTCCTTGATTCCGCGCTGGTAAGTAAATACCGTACACGGCAATGGCCATCGATAAATATGTCACATGTACGTTGTATTGTTCATGACTATACACGTAAACTGCAAGATACGACTTTGTGGCTTTTCGTGAGTATTTAGCTTAACCTACGTGAAGTGAGGAAGGTGATTTTTTTCATAATACAAACTATTGTGTATCTATGTTCGGGGGTGTAACGCACAATTCCCACTGCTGATCTTGATTAATGTCAGGAATTGAATTATTTAAACTGTCTACATCCACCGTGAACTAGGAGAATTGATTCAGTGATATCAAAGTCATCGGGGTTTTTTTTTTTTCATTGCTTCAAGAGAGAGACACGCGACAAAGAGAGATTATTTTCAGTCAAGTTCGAGTCATTGGTTACTGGTGACTGTGATTAACATACAATTTGTTATTTTTTGTGTTCGAATTTGTGACAAAAACGATGAGCAGTTTTAGGTGAAAGGTAACATTCAATATACCTGTGTGTAGATTATATTACATTTTAATAATATAATATTAGTGCTACTTTTTCTACTACTTTTTTTTGAAACAAAAAAAACCTTATTTTAAGAATAAAATAAAAATCCGTTATTTTGAGATGAAATATTAATAATATAATATTATAATGGACAACAAATATTTAACCGGGGTAAGATAGATTTTGATTCAACTCTTGCAGGGATTATATATCTACTATTGACATTAATTATTCATTGTTCTAATTATAAGAACTAATGAAACGATTGCTGTTACTAACGAAGATTCTAATGTAATAGTAATCCTATTGACTTACTCTTGACTTAATCGTAGGTTAACGACAAACAATTCTATAACACCGTTCTCATTGTTTATATAATTTGATGGTATTACGGTAAGCAAGATCAGCATCTATTCTATAGCTACCTTCCATTTGAACTATTATCCAAAGAACTTTAATGTTGTGACAAATTATTATTAATAAGGGTTAATAAACCTATCTGGATATTTAATGATATGTTATTCTACAAATGTTAAGTAATATATTTAGACAACAATACTATAATAATATTTAATTAACTTTGAAAGTTTGATAAATAGTTAATAGTTATAAATTAATTTCTAAAATGTCCAGACATTAAGAATAATTATGATTTAAATAATATGATTGTACGACGTATAGTGCATACCGCATATACATTCATCATTATTATGTTATGTGATCTTGTTAAGATATGTAAATTTATCAGAAGTTTATTTATAAGATTATAACTTTTGCATATTAGTTGTAACAGAGAGATTTCAATATGATTTAAAGATACATGGTTTTTAAATGTATACTCGTAGTAAATTTATTTTAATTTAAATAACTTTTTTTTCATATTTATAACAAAAGTAAATAACATTGGTATACAATGTATGTTTTCAACTGTAAATTGTAGTAAAAAAAAATTGTATGTGTGCGTATATCAACTATTGAATAATTAAATTATTCATCATTATTATTATTATTGTAAATAATAATAATAATATTATTTAAATCGTTATAAACATTAACATTTTTCACTCTGAAAGACGATTTTTCTTTGTTGAAAAATAATGTTATTCTTTTTCATGCATTTAGAACTATTATTACTTCTCATTTAAATTGTAATTTAATTCATGGTGGTTCATTTTATTAACTGTGCAAGATTAGTTGACATTATATTTGGCTTTAAAAATTGTTTCAAGTATCAAAATCGGTATTAAAAATATTTTCACTAATCCTTATGACAATTATTTATCAATTTAATACTTTAATAGGTAACAAATACAATTTTAATACATTGTAATTTAAATGATGATAATAACTATTTATCTACATGTACATATTTAAACAGGAATTTTGAATAGGTAAAATATTTAAATGTGTGTAAATAAAATAACAAAAAAAAAAAAAAAAAACATTAACTGTTGATGTATATTTATTGAAAGGTATGTATTAATCTTAAATTTTTAAAAAACATACGCTGTGCTTATTCCACTTCAATTTCTTATTTGTCATCTTTAAAAACAACTTTATGAAAATCCTGCATAATTATCATTTTACTGCAGGTAAATTTTGATATTATATGTAATGTGCGCATATGTTGGGTGTAAATTATATAGTAATAGACTATAAAAAATATAAATAATAATAGTTAATTAGTGTACCATAACATGGTGTGTTAATTATGTTTACTAAAGTTAAATCTATATAATACATTATACGACTATAATTCAATGTAAATTTGAAGTTATTCTGTCCATTGTAGTGTGTAATTTATAATTAACACGATGTCGTCTTTTGTTGTCTGGTGGTTTTATGGTATCAACATAATAATATCCCTTATGTCTAAAATTACTCCTATTGTATGCCCTGCGTATCTGTTATACTTCAGTGTTAATTAATACTTAAGAAAAACGTTGAATTTTTTTTTTCAATTTCATTAATTCGAATTTTATTGTTCGTAGTACTATATAGTTTTTTAATCACGTTTTCACTAAACAAGTAACATTGTACGGTGAATTGTTTGGTTATTATTGGTTTCAATTATATATTGTGTGCTTTGTAATAATCGAATATCATATAGATAATAGTAGTTTATAATGCTTGAAGGGCCTGGAAAACACGAAAACTATGTCAATCCGAGGAGATTTTATCGTCTGTCCGTCGCGGGCTTCACGTGTTCTACGTCTGTCGTCGGTATAGAATAAAACAATAATATTATTGTTTTCTGGTATTTCGTATTTTTCATCGATTGGTGGTCGTACAGCCTATATTTACGAGCTATACGCGATAAGAGTTTATTATCTACATAAAACACGACGTCGTCATACCGTGGCATATATATAATATATAAGTTTTTTTTTTTGGTCGACGTCCGGGAAACACCGTTAGATTTTTGAAAATAAATATGAACAACACACGCAAAAAAAAAAGACAAAAACGTTATTTCATTCCAGAGAAATGCAGAGCCCACTCTCCGAATTCGGCAAACCAGGGGGCGGCACTCCTGGCACGCGGACATGTTAATACAGCCCCCAGAAGTCGGGAGGGAGGGCAAATTCGGCTGCACGGGTCGGGGGTCGGGTCGGGCGCACAATGGACGAAAGTGTCATAAATTTTAAAAACGTGTCGTGTGGCGGTGGGTCCTCCTCTTCAAACCCCTATTCGCTCCCCCCCTTCCCGATCTACCAAACACCCCTTCATCAGACCTCAACACTCCCGGACCCTCTCCTACCGTGGTTGAGACCGTGTCGGATCACGCCGCCGCTGGTAGTTTGAGAATTTGTGTGTGGCGCCTACACTTTGTCGTCGGTGGTCGGGACCGCCGGAGAGGGCCGGCCAGCCAGTTCGTACGGACTTTTCGCAACAGTCAGACGTGCGCGCACCATTCGTCGTCGTGACGTCACCGCCGGAGTCTCGTTGTCGTCGTCCGCGAGTTTGCGTATATTTTTATCCGATGCAATTTTCGCACCCGTCCCCCTTCCAAAATCGGTGGATCAGACGCATTTTTGTCGTCAACCCATACGTTTTCCACATTGTCTCGTGTCAATAACAATATTATTTACCCGTCGTATTATTATTGTTATTATATTTTTGTTTTCGATATGCTCGTAGTCTGCACTGGTGTCGACTGATCGTGCAGTCTTGTCTGAATTGCCGTTTCTTGTCGGTAGGTAAATACTCAATAATTATATTCTAAAATACGGTGTCATCGTTGTTACACTCGAAGACGGACTCGATGTATCCCAAAATGTCAGGGCTACATGATTAGTAGTGATTGTATTTTTACGAGGTAACAGTGTAACTCGCGTGCGACTTTTGCGTTGAATTATGTTATTTATATAGTGTTATGCTATATATTGTTGGCTATGACGAGAGATATAATTGCACAAGTTTGATTTCTGTGCGACGAGGTTTAAGAGTTATATTAAATGTCGGTATTACATTGTTTAAATTGAACGGGACATAAAGAAATATAATGAAAATAGATATTTTTTTCCCTTTTTATTTATTATGTAATATTATAAGGTTATATTATTTTAAAACTAATTTAATAATTTAAATTGAGAAACAAACGATATAGAAAATATGTATTATGAAGTATAAATGTTATAGTTTTATTTTATTTTATACTTAGACGTGTGACGGTCAAATTAAAAACGTTTCGATTAAATTTTGACTGTTGAAAAAAAATAAACATATCATGTATCGAAAACAGTTTAGGTAGGTAGTTTTTTAAAATTTAGACAGCAAATTAATATTTAAAAAAAAAAACCAGAATATAAACCTATAATTATTATTTTTAGTATATATATATATGTTGTCTGTGCTTGAAGAGAAAAAATATATTTTAAATCAAATATTTAATAAAGTAATTTTCAATTTTTATGCGATTGTTTATAATAATGTTACGTGCAGCTAAATCGTTGTTGAAGAATTATTTTAATTTCATTTTTTTTGTTCTAAAAAAAAAAGCTACACGTTTATTGTTCTAAAATAGTTCAGTGTTTATCAAGATATTTAAACTAGGTATTTAATATATAACATGTTATAAAAAAATCTGTATTATATAGCTTTTATTTATATTATATTGCGTTCACTAAGTAGAAACGCCTTTCATAAGACTGGAAAGATAACATTAAGTCACGACATGATAAAAGTCGGGTATTAAACGCTACACAATAGATTAATGGGAATTTAGACACGCGAATTGAAACTGTTATTAAAAAAATTAATACATCATAAAATACTTTTAACAATTTATTTTTAAAATAAATATTATAGTATTTGATTAGAACACATTCGGTTGCATGATGAACTTCATGTCTTGGATCATCGAAATAGTTCGTATTAATTAAAAACAGTTAACCGACGCTTTAAAAAGTTTTTGATCATCCATTATCGGTGCCAAATTTAATAATGCTTCGCAAAAAGTTTCTCTCGTTCAATTTGTAAGATAACAGAGATCGAATTATTTTTAATTTAATTTAACATATTTAAACTATTTCTGTTTTTTACTACGTTTAATTTTAAACTAGAAGTCCTCTTCAATTACAATTTGTATTACTCAAAAAAAAAAAAGGCACAGAACACATAATATGCCGAATTTCAGTTGTTTTATTTAAGTAACTTATTATATTTTCAATACGTTAAAATAATAAATATCATGTGCTGGTAATATAAACATTTTAAGTACTAATTTTAGTTAAATTAATTTTTTTTTATCCAGTTTAAAAAAATAAGAAACTGAACAGTACCTAAAAATTTATCTTTTACATTATATTTCGATTTTTATTTTACATAACAATAATATCTATACAATTTTATTCTAGGTATATAGAATAAATACGTCGGTCATAACGTTATCCATCTTATTGACCTATTTATTTAATGTTCATTGTGAACCATAAAAATACTGATTTGCATTTAATTTTAGGTTCCCTTATGTTAACCAACTAGTAGGTACATTATAACATTATATTCATATTAATTATTCTTTTAAGTTTATTACATGTAGGTAGGTACTTAGTATGGTTTGTGTGATTTTTTTTTTAACATTTAACATTAATAATTCCGAAAAAAATGATTTAATCTTTCTGAAAATATATTATTTTTTATCGTAATAATTTAATTTTTCTTTCTATTAATTATAGGTTAATATTCTAAATTTAGTTCAGTGGAATGAAGTTGTAATAGGGTACCTCAGATGTTTGTCTACTACTCTGCTCAACTCAACTTGAAATACTTACAACTGGGTAATAAGCTACACCATTAAAATGTTATTCAAAAAGATTCTCAAAAATAGTTTTTGCTTTAGAATAGAAAACTAAAAATATATATCATTCAATATTATGTAACAGTTTTTTTCAAACTAGGGGCCAAGGCTTCTAAGGGGGCCGGGGTTATATGACTGGTGGGCCGTGAAATATATAATATATACTTAACCTAATTTTGGTGCGTATTTTCACATTAAATCTAAGGGGAAGGGCTCTATGAAAAAAAAAGATTGAGAAGTACTGCTATAAAGAACTTAAAAATGATAATGATAAAAATAGATTATTTTCAATGTCTTGTATACAAAAAGTATATTTTCAAAAACGTATTTTTGAGATAATAGATGTTTTCTAATAAAATAATCATTCCGTGTTAACTATATTCAATACATTATAAAATTAGTTATGCCCACTATTTCTTGGTTAAAAATGTATTTATTTACTAATTTTTATTATTTATCTTAATTTTCCTAATTAAATTATTTTGTTCAGTTTTAAGTTTTTTTTAATTTTAAATTATATTGGACATTTTCATGTTGAATAGATAGTTCTAACGAATGGTTATGATTTTATATGGATAGGTATAGTATATACATATATATTGTTTTAAAATAATGCAAAAAGGGAACATACAGATTTTTTATTGATTTTACATATTTAATTACTAGCATTGTAGATTATGAATGTATGTATCCTGTATTATTATCCATATTAATTTAATTATACCACAATTACTTCATACTTTCTTAGTTACGTTAAATACTCGTAGTTATGAACAGTATGTTCTTGGACTATAATATTATTGTCGTTGGCATTTTAACAAAAAATAATAATGTGATCAATACTAAAGTTATATGATTTATCACGGAGAATAACGATGTTGATTAAATAACATAAATTATAAATATTTTGTTAAAAATTAAACAATCCTATAATACGTGACTGTTGAGTTTCCGAGAATTGTGTAAGGTATTGAAAAATCACATATTCCATGATCGTCGCAATGCTTAACCTAACTTCAGAAAATTTTGATCTTGAATTTTAAAATACATTTTGAAATTTAATACTTTAACCTTATTTTTATTATAGTCACTGAAATACGTTAAAATCGTTTGCCTTATTTATTTTGTTTTCTTAAGATAAAAAATAATGGCTATCATTGTACCTTTATATTTCGTTTTCCTTTTCAATAAATGTCATATATCTTTTATGTCTTACAGCAGCACATATTATATTCCTTTTCTTATTATTATTCTCATATTCATTGTAAATTATGACTACACAGTTGAGATGTATTTATAATTTATGATCTGACATCTGTACTCGTCTTTACTTTTGAAAACTGTCCCTGCGTTATAGTGTCAAATAATTAAATGATTTTTTTAGCATTTTATTTTCATGCTAAATTTGAAAAAAGAATATACTTCATAATTTATTATTATTCATAAATAATAAAAAGCATGTGTCTAAATTTGTAAATTGTTGAACATCCAAAATAATTATTAAATGTGTAAATTAGTTTTTAATTCCGTGGAACTGATAAATTATTTAGATACTTAAAGTGTATGAATGTATTATTACTTATTAGTTGATTTAAAAATATTTCAGATTTAAATTGTTTTTAATTGTTGTATTGTGCAAATAGTATAATTGGTTTGTTTGAATGATTTACAAAAAGATCTTTATTTGGGTATATAATATAGAAAAAACATTACTAACAATTAAATAGATGGATATTTGTTTTTGAATTATTGATTTTCATATATAATATTATAATATTATATTTTTTAAATTGTATTAAAACTAAATATACTCACTTTTGATACTATTATCATTATATAATTATTAGTTTTACTATACTCTATTATTTAGTTTACTATTAATCGTCTAATATGGATTAATAATACTTACATAATATTATAATTTTATTCACTTGTTTATGCATAAAACGGACTTTTTATTGCTACAATTCAAGAAATAGCAATATAATATTCATTTTTCAAACAACTTTTAATAGTTTTGTTTATTTTATTCAATATTAGTTTATATTCTTATAAACTACTTATTAATCGAATAGCAAACAAAATCTTTATCGTAAAATTGTGTATATTTTTTCAGTTAGATTAGTCGTTTTAAATTTGTAACACAATTATATTACATTTGTATGAAAAATTAACAAAAATATTTTATTACCTAGTTATATGTTAAAATAATTTTGTCTAAAAATGAAAAACATTTAGATTTTTAGTATCGATGGCCCTAAGATAAGGAGAATGCTTTTTTTTTTTAAAAAATAAAAAAAAATATTTTCGTGATAATATCTGGTTCAATTTAGTAAAAAACTTTTACAAAAACTTTGCTCCTCGCAATAATATTCTACTGTATATTGTTGCCCGGGCCACATTGTTCATTTTTTTTTTTTTTTTACTAGAAGTCGCTGCTCACAGTATTCTTCGAGTTATATTATGTCCTTAAGCTTCCTACAGTCCTTCCTTACCCATCCAATCCCTCACACTATTTCAAACTTATAAATTAATGTTTTTATCTTTAACGTCTTTTTCGACGATAACCACCGATACCACTACCATTCCTCTGTTTCTCTTATTTGCTCCTATCGAATATTGTGCAATAAAAAAATCATTCATGTATCTAAATTGAACGGTGGCCAAGATCCTGGGAAGTCATAAACATAAATTATATTTAAAATCGCCTATATGTGTGCTATGGGGATATATCAGACAACAGAGAAATGAGCTGCCGAAAATGAATGAAAAAAACTTGCACACAATGTATGTCTGAAAAGTAGACGGTCTGGGTATTATTGTTATAGTACGTTCCTCGTAGTTTGTTCAACTAGACATAAATTTTAAACGTCAACGGGTTTTTCGGATTATTATTTGAAAATATATTTTTGTTGCATTATTTTTTATTTCAAATCACGTACGGGTCCTTCAGTGAATAGCTTTTTCTTTATTTTCTTAACCTCTTCTCACCACACAATGCCAATTGACTTTTGAAGCCTTAAACAACTTCAATAATAATAATAATATGCCAGCTGTTTATTCACTATGTACAAGTGTAGTCGATATTATCTACTTGGACCGTCATCCTTTGTCATTTCATTATTTTCTCAGAGATCTAAAAAAAAAAAAAAAAAAAAATGATTTATTCAATTTGTTGTCGTAAAATTTGTATTATATTATTATACTTGTTTGGTATTATATTGCATTTTTAAAACCATTACACTGTTAAACTGAAATGAAAATGATGTAATATATTTTTCACAAAATAACGATGTAAAATTTGTGAACTATCTAGAATTTATTTTCAAGCAGATTATAAAAACGTTAAGTGGTACTTGTTAAATAATATTTTATAATATTGTATATAGATAATAAATAAGGAATAAGGATTTTTTTTAGTAATTTGTTTAACTCGTTAAAATATTATTTTATGAAAGTTGGTATTTATAATTAGGTCCTAACATAATACCTACTACTATAATTAAATTATACGAGTATAAGCAAAATGTTAATTTTTATGTGAAATTTTAAATAATTTAAGTAACGTATATCTTAATTACATACCTAGTTATCTATAAAATATATGATAATATACATTTAGTTTTTAAATGTATAATAAAATACCTCAGATTAGGTTACTAATACGTTCTGCACATTTTAAGTTTTATTCACATTTCTGTAGTAAAGTATTATAAACAATTTAATACTTATAAAAAGCTTATATTGATTCAACCTTAATTTTATTTTACATAAATCATATATATAAATACAATACATTCAAAAAAAAAAATTAGATTTTTTTTTAATAAATATAGGCTGATAAATTGATGTTAATTATGTAAATTGCATAGTCACTTTTGAAAAAAATCTAATTCATTTTCTATTTTGCTAGTCCTTATTGTGTTGAGGTCCGTATCGATTTTCTAATGCTTTCAGAGATATTATTTTATTATAATATATTTTACTGATAGTATAGTTCAACACGTCAACAACGCCCATTGCTCAGAACTCAGTTAACTTCCCATGGGACGTGTGTAAATCGTGTTTTTTTCCATGTAGTTTTCGGTTCGTCCTTCGTATGCAATACGTGTGGGTGGTAATGTGATACTTAGGGCGGTACGTTTTGAGAAATGACATAGAGGTATAGGATGATCGTAATCTGATTTAAATTATTGGACAACGGCGACGACGATGACAACGAAATGAAACGAAATTAATAATAATGGCGCGAATATGTTTCTAGCTCATTATTGATGACATTTGAGCATTGTCTGGCTTTTCATATTAGTCCTTTGCAAAATAAAGACTAGAGAAAAGAGTGTATATAACCATAGTGGTAATTTATTTTATATATAAAAATATCTTTTATATCGTTTTATCCGTAGTATCGTTGGACTGGTGCAATTGTCAATTGGTGCAATCGAACAAATAATAACTTTATTGAACCAACAACCGTATAAAATCCAGTAATGCAAAGAACAATATAGTCTGGAAAAATAAATAAGTTTTTATTATTGTGGTTTAAAAATTTGTCTATAAAAGGAAATACACGAGTTAATTTAATAAAAATAAAAAAATAATATTTTAACTGCGACATTTTATTGTAAAAAAACATTATAGCTCATAAAAAATACAAAAGTATTTTTCTAATTATTATTATATTGAATTTAAGAAAAACATAGTACAAATAATTATAGAAATAAAAAAAAATATTAGATTCTTTATATTATCTAAAATATTTTTCTAGTTCATGATTAAACGACAACTCTATAAATGCATAATGAATCTTGAGTAAACTATTATCAAACTCTTGATGCAACAACAAAAATTAACATTAAATAGCTTAATTAAATACTAGCAATATGATTTTCTCTTGCCATCCACAATCACACCATTAATTAGAAACAAAATTTTTTTTATCGGATTCAAGAATAGATGCAGAAAATTCGAATAATATTAGTTAAAACGTTGTATTAGTGTAAAACTAAACGAATTATGCTGTTTCCGATAGAATTTGATTATTTTCATGTAGACTAAATGTATTTTTGATATATTCTCACATATATATGTTAAGGACGCATATTTTATTTTCTGAATGTGTGCAATGTTCGGAATATTTACTAGGTATATTATTATTCAGAATTAACATTACAGAGGGTATATCCTAATCGATATTTAAAGGTTCAATAAGTTTGTTTATTATTATATTTATTCAATGTATTTTGTTACAAACATTATTATCTGTTTTTACAAATCATGTTTATTGCTAATCTTGTTTTATTTGACTAAGTAAGTTTTACAGTAGAATTAGAGAGTGGATTGTTAACCCAAATCTGTACCCTTATAATCACTTTGGTAACTTTCATAGAATCCTCAAGCTTCGTAAAGCAATTTTCGGATTTCAGACATCGAGTGACTTCCAAATGATCGTTCATTTTAGTTTCTTGTTAATTAAGTTTGCTAAGAAAAAAGTGAATATGTGTTTCGGACTTCAATGAATTATTTGTTTTTTAGAAAAAAAAAATATTTTCGACTAATAATTTATTTTTAATTTATTTTAAAATCTAATTGGTTTAAATATGAATGATTGATGACCCTTCAAAAATGTTAAAAATTCATCTAAATTATCTCTTATAATTATTTATTGTTTTTACATAGTATTGATAGAATTTAGTTTAATTACAGTAACCGTCTAACAAATTGTGATTTACTGTTTATATTTTAATTAAACGTAGGCAAAATGTACGTATTTAATTTTATACGAAATGTATATGTATATAATTTAATATAAGCATAACATTTTGTAAAACATATTGTTTTTTTTTTATCCTCAATTTAATAATAAACAAAATAAAAAAAATAATTATTTTAATTCGCGATTTGAATTTACTTTTATATTTTATCTCTTTTTAAGTTCTAGAGTTATTTTAAATTACTTTAACATACGCCCAATGTTTTAAATAAACTAATATTTTTTAAAACATTAAACTTTGTAGGACATAAATATTTTTGTTATACTTGAATGATTAGGTATTCATGAAAGCGTATTAAACAAAAGATAACTGAACTATGTTTAAAATTAGAACTTTATGAGAACTTTTTTAAGAGGCATATGTACTCGTATTATAAACAATATAATTAAATGTCTTGTATACTTGAATCTTACACGGGAAGTTAAAATATGTTATAAAATAATTCACTTAATTTTATGCAAAATAATGTAATATAATATATTGTATTACATACTTTTTGCATATTTCAAAATAAGTTGTTATTAAATATTTTTCAAAGGTATAGCATTGTATTTTATACATAACAACTAAAGATATTATTATGTGTAAATTAATTGTATTTTTGATTTTTTAATGAGCATTTTTTAACCTGCAACGAACATATTTATTATTTAATGTATATTTGATATTTTTTTCTTATTCAAAGCCTTACATTTCCAAAGCAACATGCCTTTAATACATTAAAATTTATCTAACTTTTATCCTTAATATAGTTTTTACTAAATAATACACTAAAACATTCCGTATTAATTTTAAACTTAATTATCGAGATATAATTATTTATGTTCGAATAAATATTTTCTTTATTGAAAAAGCCACATATTTCTAGCGGGTACTTATTATTTGTATTATTATACAAATGTATATAATATGTGTACTGTATAGTATATAACAATTAATATTCGCATACAATAGCATTTGATCGGATTGTTGAGCATTTTAGCTGGCTTCTGTCCCGACTGCGTGTGCTTTCCAAAGCTATAAACTTTCGCAGAAGACAGCACAATCGAATGTCGATCGATAAAATATAATCCGTTCGGAGGAAACCGAGATTTACGTGCGGATTTCGCCTGATCGAAAACTTCGCCGACGGCTCATGGCAGTTATCAAGTGGTCTCTGGGAATCGCAGGATGGCTGTTGTACAACTACGCGTGCCTAACAGCACTGTACGCCACCGCCATTATTACATGTGAGTGCTCCGGATACGCGGGCGCAAACAATAATATTATTGTCGTCCCGTTATCAGAGATGAATGGAATCGAGGTTTGGCATCGGCACTATAAAATCCTCGAACGGTGGTCGTCAGGTTATTATCCGCTGTTTGTTGGTTTAGGTTAAAAATAAAACGGCAAACAAATAATTCAAACGATTAATTGACCGTTGTGAAAAAAATGTGGTGAGAGAGAGGAAATTACTACTAAACACCGACAATTATTATTCCGCAGTAGTTCAACGATAAAGCAAACGCACTAGAATTTTTTTTCAAATTTTCAACGTCAAACTCGGAGGAAGTCGCATCAGCTATTGATCTCGATTACGTTTAACAAGGCATGAGTGCATGTTTTAATACACATGTTCTGTATTCGATTCCCCAATACAGGGTACATCAAGTATCCTAACCACAATATATTTGTTAAGAATTAATTTATTCAAATTCTGATTTTCGGAATTGTTAAGCACAAATACCATGTTTTTAAATACTTGAGTTTTTTATTATAACACCATAAAAGTATGCTGTGATAATATCAACGTGATAACCCTTTTTCCTGAAGTTGCTAACAGAACGACTTTAAATAGAATTGAAAAATCTAAATATTTAAGAAAGATTGTCTATAAATATACTTAAAAATCCAAAAATTCAGAATTTGAGAAAAATTATTACTCTAGGAAAAATAGGGGTAAGCCTGCTTAATAAATCGATCTGTTCATAAGAATGTCCGCACATAAACAAGTTATAACTACAACACTAATAATATATGCAGCAGATAATATGTGGTTGATAAATTTCTGTGTGTGGTTTTTATCTATCGATATTGTGTTATTTGTCTGACACGTTTTTGCAATTAAATAGTGTCATGCAACTGATTATTTCTACACATATATGTATTTAAAATTTATATTCAACCAGAATTATAGGTCAACGGTGTCTCGACACTTTAAACTTTTGAACAAGTTTATTACCTATATAATCATTATCCATAGTTATTGATGGTAGCCTCGGTACATTTTACAATAATATACGTTGATTTGAGTGTTCTAACAAATACTGGTAAAAATATATCTACTATCAAATATTTTTTTACATTAAATGTTTTATCAGATTTTAATAAGTTTAAATAATTTTGAATGGCACTCAATCGAGATTATCCATGTTCATATTTTAAGATAATTTTTTTTAACACTTTAATCGCGCGTAGAACGACAATATTATATTATTTACAAGTGAACGGTATAATATGTAAATCATATTGTTATTATTATTCATCTTAAATTCCTTTAACTTGTTATTCAATAATGTAGTTTATCATCGAAAAAAATCTACTTTGTCATTTGTATAATTCAAAATGATAACTATAAACCAGTGTTTAGAAACATAATATGACTTATTTTATAAGGATTTCACATTCAAGAAGTTTTGTAGGGTATTTGTATATTCAAGCATTACCAAAAAGAAATGAAAATGAAATAAATGAAAACATATGAAACAAAAACAAATGAAAATAAAGATTTTAAACACATTTGATTGTATCGCTATTTTATTTTAAATAATCATATATTTTAAAAACTTAACACTAGAATGCATAATGACAAAGAATATATCTGTGTTAGCTCCGTTGTTTAAAATATGTGTTGTTCAAGTAATTTCAAGTAAGAAATGGACGGTCGATAACAACGACATAGGTACTTGCACGAATGCGACTACCATACGACTTATACATAATACATTTTAATTACAATACTTATTTTGAATGATTTCTACATAAAGAGTTAATTTTTTATAATTATGACAACACTCGCTACTTATACATTTTAGAAAAGCAACCTAATGTTGAAAAAACACTGTTCTCAAATAACTGACAAAATGTATTCTTCGAATGGAAATTTAAGAAGATGCATATTAATAATACATCGATTATTTGTAAGTTTTAGTATAGAACAATAGCTTACTATTATTATATTTAACGGTTATCAGGACGTATTCACTACGATAGTCCAATCAGTGTACAATTATGTAATATTGAATTTATAATATATTTTTTAAGTTTTTTTTTTTGTCGATTTGTATATAATTTCATAGAAATTCGTACCTACATGCAATAAAATAATATATTATAAGACACGGGTAATTAATAAAAAAATGTTTTTATTGGTGCTTTGAATTCGAAAATAATTAATAAATAATAATTAATATAGTTAACATAGTATGTTGTAGGCTATTTTTTGAGATGTAATTTACAATTTACTTATTAATTTGTTAAAAAAGTAATGAACTAAATGCATCACCGAATCGTCGAATGAAATATAAAATAATAAAAAATAAAATCAAAGTAACGATAGTAATATACATTTTAAAATTGAAAATAAAATGGACCAATAATTAATTCAAAAAACATTTTAATTTACATTTTGAATTATTACAATCGGTAAAGTAAAATTACAGTGAGTATTTCCTTTTATTGCTTTATTATAATCACTATACAATGCAAGTACATTAAAATTAATGATTATAATAATAATAATAATAATAATTATATTGCTGAAATAAAAATGTAACTATCATAAAAAAAAGGATATATACTATTTCGTTGAAAAGTGGTATAACGATGGTAGTTAGTTATTTCAGTATTTACGATTTAATATATCTACAAAACAGTAGAAAATAAAATTAGTTAAATAAATAATTTTCAATATGAATGTTTTATAGGTTTATATGGCAGTTATAATAATTGTTACTATTTAACCCAAATTGGTATAGTATATAAAGTATAATAAAAAAAATAGTTCAAATGGGTATTATTGCATATTTGAGAGTATATTCAAATTTTATGAGATTGATAATATTATGTGATACGTGAATATAATAGCCAATTGTGGGTTTCACAGTCTAGTTGGGTTTTATTTATGTATCATTTGTTTCGACAATTTTATATTATTAAAATAATTTTTACAAATGTGGTAAAATGTAAATAAAAATCGGGCGTTTAATATAAAGATAAGATTATATTAATTAATAAACAATTTAATTTTAAAATTTAAAAGCTATTACAAACTATTCAGTTTTAATTAAACGTTTGGTTAGGTAAAAAAATGTAAAAAAAATAAATACGTATACAAATATACTCTTTTCACATTGTCTAAAAAAAGAATAATTATTCAGTAAATTATATTTTTTTTGTTTATAGAGATTTTATGTTAATATTTATTAGGTATTAAACTTTTGTTTTATATTATTCTGAGTTTGGAAACTATTTTTAAATATCTAGTCGTTATGTTATTAAACATTTATTTTTCGAATTTAAATGTATGGTTTTAGCACATTCGATTAACTTATACCGGTAACCACAAATTGTAATCAAAATTTGAGCAGAAAACAACAATTGAATACTTCACTGATGCATTATTTCTGAGCAATTAATTACATATGTTTTTATATTTTTTATCAGCAACCATATTAAACGTCACCGGCGCTGTTCGGTGATACGAATCTAAAACGTTGGCGGCACTTTAATTTTGCACGACAAGCAGTTACGTTTTTCCTTAGAAATTTAATTATATCCTGAAAACGTGTGCACTACGAACAGATAATTTCTTGTAATACGTCTTATTAAATACACAGAGATACTGCGAATGAACTTCGATGAAAACATAACAATATTATAGCGATCGGTAATTGATTACAAAAATGGCGAATGAGGCGTAATTAGCTGCTGTATGATCAGCTGGGATGTATCTAAGCTAACTGTTATTGCGGTATATTTATACGCCGATATGGTATTGCAGAAAAAAACTAATCTTGATGGAGAAAAGAAAAAAAATATTTATATTATTCGAGCACTGCATCCGATCGCGCAAAACGTGATCAACGACTATAATAGCAGCGGACGTTACGCTCAGATTTTAATATAATATAATGAAATATTTGTGCGGCAGTGGCGTGTAATCGGCGCGCGTACGAGAAGCGTCCGAAAAGCGGCGACGACATAATATCTCATATAGCAAGGACAAGACAAAACGGGAAAACTTTTTTGTGGTAATAGAGCGTACCGGTAACCGCCAATAGCTCGTCGGTGAGCCGACACACACTCATTTACTCCACGACTGGCGCAATCATAAACTCTTAGTTTTCCGGCGTCGGATTGGGAGGGGGGGATTACCGGACTTGAGTGGAAAAAATGATTAATTGCTCTGATGCGGTATGCGGATAGTGTAAAAATCGGCTTTTATATAAATTGTATCAGATTTTGGTGGGCCGAACAGAACGTTAACCTGAATGTGTGTTGTCGGACTTACTCTTTGTGACTTTGTAAGTCGTAGTTTCTGACGGTGGTGAATTCTGCTCTACTCGTGGCCGATAAATAATATTCTTACCAGCACAACAAATATTCGGTCTCTATATTATGTTTTGCTCTTTTCACTTTTGAACTACCTCGATGTGTTAAGTTCACGATTGAACACAAGCCCGTACTTCGAAATAATTTCTAAATTATTGCAATGTAAGAAAATTTTATGGAAGGGTTTGATACCCTCCCCCCGGTTGATTGAGCATATTTTTTAATATGACTACGTTTACACTATCGCAACTGGACGACGTAACTTCACTTATCATCGTAGTAGGTACATATTGAATATATAATACATATTTCGTATATTGTTAGGTCCATACTCGATTCCAATCACGATTTTTGTAGTTCGATTGATTTTTTGTTTGACTCATCTTATAAAAATCCCATGATATTTGACCGCAGATAACAGTTGGATTATTTGCCGTGTTTGCAATTCCAAAATTGAAATTAAAAAACGTAATATTATTCGATCAAATAAATTATTATAGTACATAGTTCAAATAAAATATTATATGTATTTAACATTTAACTAGGTACACATGATGGTTTTTTTTAATAATTACTTGTTTGGTGTATTTTATATACCAATTTGGCTTACACCATACTACCATAGGCGTGCAAACGGGTGCGGCCTATACATTAACCTTATAAAGTTAAAACTTTGTGTTTTTGTGTGGCGAATTTTTTTATTCGAAAATATATATATATTTTTTTAAATTGTTTATTTTAACTGTAATATTGCCACAAAACAATCACTAAATAAAATGACTACTGAGTACATAAAAAATTGTGCCGTACCTGTACCAAAGTTCTGCGCACGCCTATGGCTTACACAGAAATCAATGTAGTGTTGAGTACATAATTTCCTTTATTTTTACTTATAAAACAACAAAGTGTTACAAAATGTTGTTTGAAGTTTAATATTATAACAATGTATAAGATATAAAAAAATGTTGTAGGTAATCTCTATGTTATAATAATTTATAGGTAAAAGTAACACACGTGCGGTGTATTTCTTTTACCATCACAAAAATAATTTAATACGGGATTTGTTTATGCTGCTACAAACATCGAAAGACGGCTGAAATGGATTTCTAACTATTAAGGGTACCATAAAGGTTTAATTATAAAAATAACTGAAAACAAATATGAACCAAAATAGGATAAGATAAATGGAAAGTTTGTAGTACAAAGTACAAGTTTGCTGTACCAATGCGTGTAGCCAAAGGTTAATTATTGTTTCTATCGTTCGATGTTTTATTTATTATGATGACAATCGTATTATTTAGTTTAAAATATCAGCTTTTCGTGTGCTGTATACATAAAATATACCTTCTAATATATCAGTCGTATAAGTGTCAATTTTTTACATTCAAAACAGTTTTAAACAATATGATAATGCAATTGTGTCACTCGTTTCAAAAACAGTGGTGGAAAAGGTATGATATCGGTGACACAGAGGTGCAGTAAAAAAATACCGCCGTCGTTTTGTGTGACAGTTTTACGGTGCAGTACTATTTAGCAATAATACGTATAACGCCGTTTCATGCGTTATTAAATCCAACACACGTGTTTATAAATTTATATAAATGAGGTATGAACACAATTTCAATAAACATGGTAATAAATGTACGATATTGTTCTGATAGTGATTGAGTGGAGAGCAATACTTAAAGATTTTGTTCTTATTATTATCGTTTATAAGTTTTCAGAAATGTTTAACATTTGAAGCTCCAAATACTAATAAATGTATTGTTATTATTATTATTATTATTTTTTGAAAATGCGTTTTTAGTGATTGAAAAAACAATTTAAACCAATATCAAACTTGCGAAAGAGGGAAAAGAGAGATTGCGAATATAGGTCACCAGAAAAAAAATTTACTACCAGAGCCGACAACGTAAATAACTCAATAATAATAATAATAATAATAATAATATTCTTATTCCCTACTCAACAACAAGTCGGTGGTATTAATAAATATCTATTTTTTATTTTCATTATCATGTTTTATTTTAAGAAAAACAATTCTTGATCATTTTTCCTCGGCCTTATTCGCGTCAACTAGCTGAAGTTTATTTTTATGAATCAAATCCGTCTTTATAGCTATGTTTTATTTTATACACATTTTATAAGTCATTCCGTAATTATTTTATTATATAAAACGATAAAATCGTCCGTCTTGAGAAAACCATTTGAGAATTGAGATGGCGGCAGTATGTAATTAACCACGGATGAATAATTTTGAAACTGCTGTAGTTAGTAATGTAAAATATAAAAACAAATTATTATTGTTCTGTGCGCGTACTTTATAATTTTTTTTTAAGCCTATTGTGTATAATCTGTACCTATATTATAATAAATCGTCAACCCTCATGATTAAAGTACTTTTTATTCTCCACTAGCTCTCATCAAGAAACGTATTTCTTTACATTTTACGATTTATTCCTCTCTGCAAATTAATTTAAAATTAGAAAAAAAAATATAAAAACAGCAAAAGAATTGGTAATCCTATGACGTATTCATCGAATTTGCATTTCACGAATTTCGAAGCAACATTATGGTGGTTATACTGTTACGGTATATTAGAGCTTCAAACACGATAGTCGATGGATTAAGACTATTATTCTTTAAAATAAATATTCATACCACTTAAAAGTTATCTCGGGTACGTTGTACGTGCATTTCCGTTTAAAACTGTGTTCTCTAAGACTACAGTGCAAGCTTATATACTTGCCCAGAATAAATACTATTGTCTATAATATGTTTGCGTCAGGTATACTATTTACTTATTTTGATGTTCAAATAAACTTCAAAATTACATATGCGCATGCGTCATTATTATTTATTATAAATATAAATATAATTACATATTCATTATATTATACAATGTGTTTATAGTATTATGAAAAAAAAAAAAAAAATTATCAAAATAATAAATAAACCGCACAAAGTTAGTTTTATATAATAAAATTGCCATACGGTTATACATTTATATTTATATATACATAATATTGTTAAAATGTTTATAATACCTTTTTATTACGCTGTAAAACCTCTGTTTACAAATACGGGACTCACCTCGTAAGCGTTTGATATTTTTAGTTTTTATAAGTGTCCAATACAAAGAAGTTTCGCTCTATGAAGTTTTTACAACAATCACGGAATAATAATAGGATTATATATTTGAGAAAAGTAGTTTGTTATTTTGTTTTGTGACAAACGTCTAAAATTTCCCATGTGATGCTTGTATTTTTAAAATATTCATTGTCTCGTATTAAACCTATTCGTTTTTTGAGATATTAAATAGTTGTTTATCCACCAAGATAACTTGTATTATGCATATAATAATGAGGTAGGAGATTGAATGGTTACGGGGGTTACAATGTAAATATTCAGTAGTCCGAAGAAACAAATGCTTAATGGAAATCTAACACACCGCCGCCGTGTATTCATAAAGTCTTAACACGTATTTCGTATTTTGGAGAATAACAAACTAAGTTTTAACAGGTTTATTTTTTATTTTTGTTTTAATATTAAAACTTTAAAACTGGGTCATGTGATTTGATTTACTGACATTATTTGCAATGACCGCAATTACTTACGCAGACTGTATTCCTATCGTGTACTACGAATGATGATATCCAAGTATATGTAATATGTATGTCTTCATAATCACCAAACATATCAATGAAAATCGCATTAGCAAAATACAAATGTTAAAAAAAATTTTCAATCTATAATAATTTAATTAAGGATATGCTAAAATAATAAATCTATTGATGAGTAACTAATAATACCGTTACAATAGGTATAAGTATTTAAAATTAAAAAAAAAAACATGAAATACAATTATTAATAGCCGTTTACCGGCTTGTCGATTATTTTTTGTTTTTCATAAATTAAGTAAATATTCACCGTTAATGTATGAACTCAAAGTCTGAAGGATAATATCAGTTATTGCACATAACTTAGAACACCCGTGTAAAAAAATTCATGTTTCATTACAATTAAACAGAAAATACTAAGTTGTATAGATTAATGTAAAATATTTTAGTTTAGTATTATAACGATATGTTTGGAGAATTATTAATATGATGATAATTTGATTTTAGGAAAAAAATAATTCAATTTTGTACGTACATTATTTATGCATTACCTACCTATCCTGTAAAATATTTGATTTATTCACGCATATTTATCAAACAATAATTTAATATTGAAATGGATGGCTATCAGCCATTTACATAATTTTTTTTAACAATATTAAAGTAAAAAAAAAAAAAAATTAGAAAAGGAAAAGGAAAAAGTAAAATATTTATTTGTGCACTTCATTGAACTTGAACCATCGGAACCGATACCTGTAGTTTGTTGCGATTTATCATATTTTATTATTCATTTACAATCTATATTTTTGTATTATAAAAATGGTTATGATTAGTGTTGAAAAAAGTTATGAGTTATTGGTAACGTAGAAGTATTATCGTACCTATGTAAGGAAAAATGATTAAAAGTTGAAATTTAATAATATAACTTAAATTCATCTAATGACTTAATTCCCACAAAGTTTACACTAATAATTTAAGCCTATTACATTTTTGACATTGAATAAAAATTTTTGTAATTGTATGAAAAAAAATATTTCGACTAGTTAAGTCATTTCGTGTAATGATTGGATGTATCTTTATAGACACAATATGATACGATTTTCTTGAGTTTTCCAAGTGAGAATTAAATATTGATAAATTGATATCCTTACACACAAATATGCCACTATAGGGATTAATATTTAGTAATGTGAAGTTTAATATTGTACATATTATAAATATTTTACTCTGTGGTTATATATATATTTTACCTAGCTCTACAATAGAATTAATCGATTATTATTCATAAGCGCATAGTGACAAGCATACCGCATTTAATATTTCAAACTGGTAAGTCTTAAGTAGTTTAATTATTAGTAACTGAATATAATATTGTTGTTAATTACATTTTCCTGAATCGTATGGTGTTTATAACATTTGTATTAGGAAATAATACTATGAAAAACACTCAGTAATGTGTTACGGTTTGAAATATTATTTATTATCGACCGATAGAAATAAATAATATCGTAATATAATTTCAACGGATATGTTTGAAAACAAATGCACTCGAAGTCGGGAAAATAAACATAAATGCTACGAAGAGTTAGTGTATTGAATGCTGATACCTTTTGAAACACGTTGAAACAAATACGACACTGACAATATCCCAATCACAACATCGAGTCCGTCTGCTAAATCCGTTCCGACGGATCACGGTGATATCAATATAATATATTATAATATATCCAACGCGTTGTACACGGGTGGATTCGTTGTTTTCATTTGTTCAAAATTTTTTTTTTTTTTTTTTTTAGGCGAAAAGGACGAGCGCGTTTCACCCGATATAATTCACGTCGTTCGTTGCCGGGGCATAACGTGCGTTATTATTTGCTAATAACGACATGATCATTATAACCTAAAACAGAGATACCGTTATACCCGCTGTTATATTTTATAATAATCGACGCGATCATGTTGTTATATCATAAAATATGGCCACGGGAAAAGCGCGTTTCTCGCGAAAATCACCACCGGCGATAATGCCGTGTGCGCAGCGGACATCGATTGCGACGGCTACAGCGATAATAACAACAATAAACGGCGGCAACAGAAACAACGACAACGCGACAACAATGACGACGGTTGCAATAACCGGTGCAAAAGTTATATTATCAGTACCGTAGTAGTCGGGGCGCCGGCACATTAGAAAAGATCGCGGTCGTCGTTAAAGCGCGGAATGATAAACGATCGTAGTCGGCCATGAACACCGTGCAGAGTTCCCACGGAGGTGGTGGATCCGGCAAGGAAAAAGGCATCGAGGTGAGTGTATAGGTAGCATATAGCGCAGTGTGCAACATAATAATAATAATACTAACGCATTATAATGATATCACATATTATTATTATTATTATTATAACGTTATGTATATACGGGTATGGAGTATCGGGGTCGACGCACACACATATATATATATATATATATATATTATACGTATATATAATAATAATATATGGGTAACGCTAATATACAATACGCCGCGCGTAAGTACACGATACGCGTATTATAGGCGACGAAGAGATATTGATAATATTATGGGGGCGCGTCTGTCCATTAATGCTGCGGGGGCGGAGAAAAAAAAATGAGACGGTATCGAATGCGCATTTTATCGTGATAATATCGTGTGCGCGTGTCTAAGTACCTATACATAATAATCTACATAATATTATATAAGTATATTATAGGTATATATTATTTTTTACTATACAGAGTGTAATATAATATTATACTTATAATTTTTTTTTTTTTTGCGCACCTACGGCGCGAGAAAAGAAAACCCCGTCTGACATTTACCCGTCAACGTTTTCCACAGCACTTTATTAATACTTGATTTATTGTTATCTCTGATAATTTCGCGATTCGGTCAACGTGTGAAAATACAGGTGTTTTGTCGAATACCTATACTTTGCCTGCAGCGGCAGTCGCGGTGAAGATTTTTTTTCTAATCGTCAGCGATTCCCGTTCGACGCTCTCTGAAACGTATATTATATTTATTGCGCGTATTTTTATTATTTTCCAGGGTGGGTTTTTCCGGCCGGTGGTCCTAAGCACAATTTGAACTAGTACTCGGTTAAGCTCAATATAGTAACTATACGTTAATCGCGTCTACTCAAAAATAGCTTAGTCTCGTTTGACGGGACTTACATCGTTTCTGACGACAAAATTAGTGACAAGGGGGACTATCGCGAAATCAAAGCGAGTGGAAATTTTCTTGAAACGCGAGACCCGCATTATTGAGTGGTTAGCCAAGGATGCATCTGGGACGAACGCCGACGATAAACGACATGGTTATATTTCTGAGATGTGTATTATCATGATATTATCGCTCGCAATGCCCTTAGGTGTGGATTTTACTAGAGCGTATTAATTTCAGATAAGCATGTTACCATGGCGACGAGACATCATTGTTCAACAGGTGTTATATGATTAATTCTGTATTGAAAAGAAGGAAAAACACCTGATGTTTTATGCACTGTGATGAAATTGTTAGAACATCGCAACAATTATTTATGACAGTATTTCAAATGACCTTATAGTATATTTATAAATATACTCGTGCATAGTAGACAGTCAGACAGGGAACCCGTAGATTCGTAAAATACATATTACAATGACTGCATGGCTATTATTTTATTTATCCAGTGAGACATTTTTAAAATATCGTTGATACTATGAACAATTCCATAAGTTCATTTCTTCAAATAAATTACAGTTTATTTATTTAAAATACCATAATATAATTTATATAAACATATATTAATATTCCGGTATTTTACTAGGTAATAAAAATATATATCGCTTTTAATAGCAATATGCTGCTGCTTGTTCGAGTATTTTTTTTTTTTTTTTTTTTTAATTGCCTATGTGGCCCGCAAAATATACTTACAAGAGCAGTTGCTAATACTTTTCACGAAGAATAACACACATGTTTAGCCACCTCAGACAATGTCGTATTTCTATACACAACTATTAAAGATTTAATAATACTCATTTATCACACTTACTTTATTTTTTGGCATAGTTGTATGTGTGCGTGTTACGAATACATTTTTACTTTTGTTCTTCGGACAACAATACAGTTTGAGGTGGATCGATAAACTCCTATGATGTGACCTGCAGTGAAGTGAGTTCATGTGCTCAATGAATACTAAAACAAAACCCGAGAGTCCAATTAAATGAATTATATTTGAACGAGTTAAGTTTTTAATTAAAACTGGCATAGCCGCCGAACAATTATCTGAGTTTAGAGAAACTGCAATTTATTAAAACATTTAACGATTATTTCGTGTGTAGTATTTAGTCGACCGTCCGACGACGATATATACAGACGTGATGGAATACAACAATAACAGAGTGAAGGGAAAAAATAAATAACTAAACTATACGTAACATTTTTATGTATTAGTATTTAATTTTTTTATTAACAAATTAATTCCCGGTATTAGGTCTATACCACGTACACATTGTCTTATTACTGTCGTCCAACGCATTTTGTGATATCCTTTTTTTTTGTATTTAACGAAGCAAACTTTGCCACGATTAAAAATTTCAATAATTTTTTTCCTCTCATTATTTCATTTTTTGTTTCCCATAAACTGATTTAATTAATTTCTCAAATCGAAATTATATTTTTGTGCGCGGCGATACGAAAAAAAATTAAAATTATAGAAAGAAATGAAAGTATAATAAGTTATCAACAGTTAACGAGATTTCCTTATTGACGGATCTATTTTTAACGTTTTATTACTTTAATCAAATTTTTATGCAACACCAATGATGTATTTGGGCGAGTTTCCCAAGGAGAACATCATGATGTTTACGTATTTAGATTTTAAAATAATAATTATAGTAATACAATCACTGTTATGACATGTAACATACTGACAATTTTATTTTTGATACCGTTTTTTAAATACCAAATAAAAATATAGATTTATTTTGTTTATTTTTATTTATTCATTAAACATTAGCAGTTTCTCAATTAAACATAATACTGTTATGATTACTATTCAAATTCCTTAATTTCTGTTTTAATTAATTAATATTGATTGTGAATGTTCTGTAAAATAAATAGGAATTCGAAAAATTGTTTAATATTGACGACAGAAATTTTTTTAGAAAATTATTTTGTATTAAGTCTTTGCAGATATAATACGTTTAAATATTTAGAATGAAATTTAAATTGCTTTCATGACTATTACATATAAAAATGTATACATTTTATATAATTTAATGTGGCTCTCCAAACACATTGTCGTAGTTGATGAATTTTTTTCTTAGTATTGTGTTTATTAAATTTGATTGTTGAAAATAATTAATTTTGTTTTATATGACCTTATATCTTATTCATTTTTTTCAAAAATTTGATATAGTATCTAATTTGTAGATCTGACTTCTACAAAATTAAAAAGGTAAATTATTAATATCCATAAAGTATTCACAACAAAAAGTTATTAACGGTAAAAAAACACTACAGAGCGGCATGTATGTAAAACAGTATTATATAGTAAATATGTACAGGATAATTCACCAAAAATGCTCATTGCCATTTTTTTTTATTTAATAATTAATTTATTCAAATTATGCTTTTTGGAAATAAACATAATTGCCGTATTTTAAAATGCTTATGTTATTTTTGTCCTGTGGAGATAAATACTTATATTTTAATACAATTTAAAGTTTTCTCAATACATTAAGATTATAAATGCCGATAGTTATTAATATTAATTTATAAAATATTAAAATTCTTATAGTGTCGTAAATTCCAAATATATTATGATAGACCTACTCAAAATACACAAATTTAAATAATTCAAAAACTAATCGTTTAAATGTTGATATACATATAAACATTTTTAAAGAAAATATCCAATAAATAATGTAAATAAAAATTAGGGGAGAAAAGCTCTAATTTGAAAAGTAGAAGTTTGTATTTTCACAGGACTGTAAGTAGTACAAAAATCTGAAAAATCTTAAGAATTAAAAATTTTCATAATGATATATCCATCGAATAGATTATGTTTTACTATTATTATTTTTTAAATATTGATATATAATTACATTTTATGACTTGCACACTTTTTTTTATTATACATTTAATTTTTAATAAATGTGTTTAATTATAAGTTAATAATATTATGCTGTAATTAAAAACTACTTTTTTTTTTTAATACAAATTTAATTTATTATTATATGTTTGATTATTGAATGTGAATACTAGTAAGTAATTATTGATAAGTTTGTGTTATTTTCGTTATCGTAAACTATTACTATATTTTCTGCTAAATATTTTGCTGCTTATAATGCGTTACAATACGGATAATATTTGAAATTAATTCTTTTAGAAATAAAGTTTCCGTATTCATTTTTCAAGTTTTAATCATTTTAAAATGACTATTTATTCATAATATGCCATTATACTGAAGTATAATTTACAAACAGTACAAAAATGTAGTAACAAATTACAAGCTATTTAGAAGGTTCTCTTTTGAAAAATAACTTTACCCTTCTGATATTTTGTCGATTTCCTTATATTTCTCATTAGTTAAATTATTGTATAGTATATTTTAAGTCTTTAAAGTATATAAATGATATATTGTATATTGTAAGTATTTTTTGAGTTGTTAACTTTAATATATAGCTTGGAAATTTTTTGCAATTAATAAATAAAGTATTTAAGTGACGATTATTTAAATGAATGAAATATATTGAAAATGTTAGTTGTACCAAAATAAATACTATTCTATTTTTTAACAATATTTCTGATTGGATTAATGAACTGTTTAATGTAAATCTCTATGTAAAGATCATGGGATATATTAATATAAGTGTCAAATTTATTAAACTGACTCCAGTTGTATGAACATTTACAGTAATGAAGTTCTATATTAATAATATGTAGAATATTAATAACTAACAACATAATTACATTTTAATTTAAACATACAGTTGTGTGACTAGAATATAATCGTGCATTTGAAATTTAAAAACACAACATCACATATTTTTATCTTTAGTGATGCATAACTCATTTAATAGTCTTGAATATTTCATTAATAATTTCGTGAAAAAAAAATAACCTGTCGATAAACTTTAAAAAATGATACCCGATGAAAGTCGTGGGATACAAAATATCAGTATGAATAGAACGGTTTATGAACTAAAAGACACAATTTCCTGTTAAGTATGATTGACACACAATAAAAAATTGAATATTAGAGTTCTATATACTGGTTTATAGCTGCAAATTTTACTTGCTAGAATGCTATATATAGATTATATAATCAATGTTGGTTTTATAAAAATATAATTTTCACGATTTATTTTTCTCTGCAATCCCAATATTGTTGTCATTGTATATTGTTTTTTATTTATACATTAATAATATGGTTTAATAGGTCATTCTGTTATTTAATATTTATCTTTTATTATTGAGATTTAATGACCGTTTTAGTAATTTGAAATTACTAGGTATAGAAATCAATTAGGTGGTAACTTATATTAATATATTGAGAAACCTTTTTATTTAATTTTAGATTTTTCAATCATAGAAAGAAATCAAGAACTTTATTATTGCTTGAATTTTTGAATTTTTATTATTTGTTTGTGATAAAATGTTGTATATTTATATATATATATATATTATTTATAAGACGTCATACGTTATAGTACATAGTTACTAGATCAAAATCAAGTAATTTTTTTATTATAATTACTCAAAATTAGATTTAAATTACATAATCAATTGAAAGTGATCATTATTTAACTACCTTTATAATGGATTGTATATCCAAGTTTATGATTTTTGGCATCAAAATAGTCTATTAACACTTTTATAGGGTAGACAATTTCCGACGTTTAATATAGAAGCTATGAGCGGTTGGCCGGAAGGAAGGCCATTAGTGATTCGATCCTATCAATATTATTATACCTACGTGCGTTATATAATACGAGTTCATTTATTCAAATTCAGAGTATTAAGATTTTATGGCTGCTCTCTTGAGTTTATTTTTTAGTACTCTATTTGATTAATATTACTTTTCGTAAATTAATTGTACACAGTACAGAACCAAAAATATTTATAAATTAAAGTATAATGTTTAATATTTATATTAACATTTTGTAATAAGTTAAAAATAAAGTAAATAAGTTGCATGGAATAAATAATATATTATTTTAGTAAAGTCATATAATAAAATTATATCTTAATATTATAAATTTATTTAAGCAAGGTATAGCTTAATATCATATATAATTGTTTTAATAATTTTAGCTCATTATATATGTTCAGTCACTTAATATGACAATTTATTGGGGAGTGAGTACTAGAGTTTTTTTTATTAATTGGTACTTAATATTAAATAAAGTAAGTTATAATATTTGCTAAATAAATATGTCTTATTTTTTGTAGATCTTATAATTTATACCGGTATTTATACATTCTGACTTGATAAGAGTAGAACTGGATTATTTTTATTTAAAAATAGATAATAAGGCAAAGGAAGAATATTAACGTTGAATTTGTAATAAATTTAAATAATTATAATAATTAACACAGATAACTACATAGAACGAGCGATTGAGCGCCGTTTTATTTGTTATATGGGTTTTTAGATGTATCTTATCTGAGATGCCGCCTTTCCCCTATGAATATAATAAATTGTAGATAACGACATGACAACCATTTGTGTGTTGTACATGCGCGAGATGTTATTATTATTATTATTATTATTATTATTAAGTTAGTTTATTGAATTAATAGTTATTATAATAACTGGTATTTAAAAAAATAATGGATAACAATTGGACCTTATCTATGGGACCAATATTCTTGTATCCAGTTAGACTTAATATGTGTATAAATAGTTTTAAAAATGTAAAAAATAATACACACAGGTACGTATAGTATTATCTAAACCATTATATTTTCATAATTAGGTAGGCAATGTGTTTTCATATTTTTTCTTAAAAATAAGATTTACTAAGTTACTTTAATATTTGTAAATTTTATGTTACAATGCATACTATAATATTTTTTAATTATATTTTACTTACATTTATGCTAATGAAATGTTATTTTATATTATATAACATGATTGAATGCTCTATATTTAATAAAACGATAATACGTATTTTAGATTTGTGATGTTATATTATATTATTGCCAACAATTATTAACCCTTTAAACATATATATTAGCAGTATTTACTGACATATAAGTAACACATGGAAATACATTTATAATAAAAAATACTAACTAAAAAATACAAATTTTTGTAATAAATATTAAATATGTCTGTTGAAATATTATCATCGTTGATAAAAAAGCCTTGTATCATTCTAAAATATTATGTTCAACTAGAAACATTTTCCTAAAAGAGTAAAAGCTTAACTGAAGATGTTTATGTAAATGATTTTTGGAATATCATATTTAAAAGTTTTTATTTTGATTTAGTTATTTTATAAATGGTTCTTTCGATGTGAAGTCGGTATTTTTGGAGAAGAACTTTACATGAAATTTAAATGCCATAAAATTCCGACTATCTCCCTCCATTTTCAGTAAATATATTATGTATAATTTATTTTAACTATTAGAGTATCTCTTAAATTGGGACGCTCAAAGTTCCAAGCTAATAAAATAATCAATTTATTAGAGTCCGTGGATAAGTATAATGTTTGTTTAGTGTTTTTGAAAACACAAATATAAATTAACTATAAACATTTTAAAATAGGTACCAATGAATAATCGTTACTAAAAATTATATGGAGTACTATTATTTTGTTTACATAAACATAGAACACATACTGTGTTTGTTAATTTACTTGTTATTACTTTCAAAGGTTATTTTTATTTTGAGCAGCGATAGTAATAATGTCTTATTTCACGTTTAATCTAATCGTGTGACCACCAAACGGGACTGTATTATATTCTCCCCTCCGTGGGTGGCTTATTGGGCATATCAAGGGTAAAATGTTATTTTTTTTTTTATCGGCTTACATGTAATTTATTGTTTTTTTTCTAGGTCATAGTTGCCCCTTGCGTTTTAATCTAGTTATTTTTGACCGTTTAATTTATCTTTATCGTGACATAAGTGTATTCTTTTATTTTTAGACATTTTTTAGTTGAATATTTTGTTTATAATTATAGTGTCTAGAGTTTGATAAGTGTATATACGAGTATCAGCATTTATAATAAGACATGTATATACACAATATAATTTATTAAAATGTTTATACTCCTAGATCAAGAACTAGTTTAAATATCATTACGTCTATCAAGCGAGATTAAATCGAAATTGTGTCAATGAGATTATAGTATACTATATTCGTGTATATTAATCCTTTATATAATTAAATTTAATAATACAAAAATTGATATTTGATCTTTTAAGCTATTGCATAAATATTTGCAATTTGACTATATAATTTATTTTAAAAGTCCTCGAGTCAAAAACCAATTACCTAATAATAAACATAATAAATATTGGGACTTGTGTTTACTGAGCTGAAATGTTATAATATTTGTCCTAATTTACGATGCCTTTTTTTTCATTTTATGTTTAACATAATATTTACAGCTGACGGCTTTCCTCCTTTGGTAATAAAAGTTAATGAATATTTCTTGTATCATTATCCTATCCTAACTACCTATCCAAAAAGCAAAATATTTAGGTTATATATATATAATTTTTTTTTAAAGTTCAGTATTACATTCATTATTATTATTAACTAAGTATAATGTAAAAATATACATGAAATTCAAAAGTATATTATAGGTAACAATGTAACATCGTTGTTTCATCGAAACCTAATTTATATCAATGATTTTCAAGACACTTATAATTTATAAACATATTCTTTATTATTAATTATTGTTATTGTGCTTTACATTTTCCAAAACAGAATATTAAAATAAGAGCAGGTTTATTTTTTTAAAACTCTTATTTTATTTCACTTAGGTAAATACAAAAAAATATTTATCGTTTTTAGCTACGATATAAAAATTTAAAGCATTCTTACCACATAAATAATCGATCAATTTATTTAATTGTTTTTCTTTGTGTTTGTCTTTATAAATGTTTACTTGTTATTTCCGGTAATTATAAAATTGAACGCTAAATTAGTTTTCTTAAAACAATAAAATAATCTTTCAATAACACTGTCTACAATGTAGACTATCTACGTCATATTTTGAGGAACAATACATATGCTAAATGATTATGTTATATTATTGTTTCGTCATGAAAATATTTCTACACCTTAGTACCTATAAGTATTATTTTATAAATACAAAAAATAGATAATTTATGTTATCAATATTTTTAATTTATACTCTTAATAAATAAACAATTATTTGAGTATGATGTTTTATGTAAAATAAACATTTGAAGATAAATTGAAAAATTTTAGATTTTAGATTTTGAGCGTATCGATTAATTGATTTTACAATGATATAATATATATGTGTGTGTGTGTGTGTGTTTGTGTATTATAAGTACATGGTTTATGGTTGATAGTAGAAAAAATTTTTGGATTTTCAATTTATATATCTATTCTGGTAGGAAAGTGGATTAAAATACTTTTGAAAGATTAAAATTAAAAATTCATAGAACTTTTCTTTTATAGATATTTGACATTTACGACTTATTTTTAGTGTTTTTCCATAAATATTGATAAAAAATATTCAATCAATCGAAATAGTTTAAAATTTAATAAAAGATTTCTCATTGATGAAGTTATTTAAAAATATTAAAGGTCCAAATGCACGATTAATTCTTTAATGTATTTAAACTTCAAATTTTCACAAAATTCACGTTAAAATCACGAAAGTTTGCAAATAATTATATAAATTGATAAAAAATGTAATAAAATGTTATATACATTTTCTTATATGTACCTAATTCATACTGTCATTAAAAAAATCTAAAAAATCTAATATATAAATACTATTTTATTTTTATAAATATTTTAAGTTAAAATAGAATAATATTAGATATTCAAACAAAAAATAATAATTTGAGTTATTTTTTTGTAATTCAAAAACTTTATTTATTGTGATTTAAAAGATTAGCTTAATTGTGCTATTGTATATTATTTTAAATTGTTATGAAATTAATTTATTCTGTATTTACTAGGTATATATTTTATTTATAAATATTTGATATTTTTTTAATGAATAAAACCCACTTATATCCGAACTTTCAATAATATCACCCTTCCATCATTATTTTTCCAGACCCAGATCTAACGTAGAGTATTCAGATTTTTTTTAAATCGATTCCTTAAAAAATGTTAAAAAACTGAATAAATTCAAGATTATAAAATAAAGAAAAAATAGTTTGTATAAATTAAATGTTAATGTTATCACAAGGTTGAATAAATACTTTTTCACAGTCAGAATCTCAAATGGTTATAGTGATAATATACCGTGTCTGCAGTATAACACTACTTATACCGGGTTAAAAACAAACCAATAAGAAGTTTTATCCTATATTTTGTTCGTGAATCATTTAAATATACATAAAATATATTAGTCATCATTCAATGTTTCAATGTTTTATGTATTATAATTGACTATATAAACTTTACGGATTTATCAACTAGCAAAAATCCTCACTTAATTGTTATTGCACTTGCACATTATTTATTTAAAATAGATTACAGTATGTGAAAATTGCCAACCCTTATATCATAAATTATTATTATTTACCTTATTCAATAGTATTATTTTGACTTGAAACTCCTTCAAGGAATATGTTTGCTTGTAACTGAATTCAAATATCTCTACGATCTGCATTCCAAATTATTCAATTAAATACGTTTCATTTAACGTTAGATCAAACGTATCATAATACACTTTTCTAAGAAACATATTATACAGAATTTAGAAACTCTTCTGATCTTCCACGTATGGTTGAAATTTGTCCAAAATTATTTACCTTAAAAGAGCTGGATCAACATATATGTCTCATGTGTTTAGAATACTTTAGATCAATAAACGAAAAAAAAAACAAATATTCCAACAACTTGGATTTTAAAGGCTATAGTAATTATGATTTTATTATTTTTAAATAGCTATTTTCTAGGTTTGCTCGAAATTGGATTTTTTTTTTAAATAATGGATAAATTAATTAATTTTTTCAAACGTATTACTAAACGATGAAAATAAATTGAATATTTTTATTTTTTTTGTAATGCTTAAATTACATTTGTGCCGAAGTACTGAAGTAAAAACATTTTTGTCCATGTTCTTTGAGTATGTATGTCTGTACGTATGGGTGAAAGAATGTTTTTGGATAATCTTGGTAGCCGCAACAAAAATAATACCTTCATTAGAAATTATTATAAATCGATGATGTATTCACATAAATGAAAAAATAATGCTTAAATAGGTAATGTTTTTTTATTATTATTATTAAATACAAATGTCAGTTATTTAACTAATATTTATTAAACATATTAAACTATTCAATTATATAATAACTAAATTGACTATTAAAAACAGCGATAAAAATATGACGAAAAATATTGTCGCACTTTGCAACCTTGATAGATAATTTTATTTTAATAAGTCATAAAATATTGTGTAAAACTGAAGAAGTAGAGTTAGAAAATAATTAATTCTGTATAATGGGACCGTTGAGTTTTCAATGAATTTTTCTATAACACTTTATTTTGAAGTTGTTAATTTTTTCAATCCGTACATCAATATATACGTATATTGTATAGTTATAATATAATTGAAATTATGAATATTAAAAATATATAATTGGATGCATACCAAGGCGTAGAAGTTATAAGGAGAGTGATTCATTGGCACAGTCTTATGTTTACACTCTGTAATTTCATAAGTGTCCTAGTTGGAATATATAAACGGTGTTTGTTAAAATAAATATATTCGTCCATAATTAGTAGTGACGTGGAAAGAAGGACTGTAAATACATTGTTCAGTATGTATCAATGTTTAAGCAATGGTTGAATTAGTAATGATAGTATATGACAGATTTTTCACGTAAATAAGTGGTTTTTCTTTTTAAATTCTCAGAATGCGAACACAGTATGAGTCCTTAAATTAAACATCTAATACTTATAAATAGAATAGTTCCTTTTCATATTAAATGGAATTATAATAGTTGAACAAGTTGTCGAAATTTAATAGCACCACGCAATGTTTTAATAGTACTCCGTAGGTAAACTCTATTGTTATACTAAATTCAGGAAGCTAAAGTTGATGAATTTATCTTGACATGATTCCAAATTACTTCGTATGTACATTAAATCTCTATTGTTGTCTTTAAACCAAATATCTTGAATATAAATTAACTAACCGTGTTTGTGTTACAAGTTAGAAACCTAGTTAGAAAACTAATTTATCAACCTAATATTTCACTGATATTTGTGAAAACATTAAATACATTTTTGTATGCGAATCACCGTTTACATAATGTTTATTCTATATTTGATTATACTACCCACATAATATTTACAAATAATATTAATGCCAATTAAATTAGTTAAATTGTTTCGTTAAATATTATTAATTTATGGAATATATTGGAAATAAATAATTATGCAAGAAACATGAGAAAATTACTTTTTTAGTTTATATCTTATTTAATATTTAAAAAAAAAATGTATATAAGTCAATGAATTTTCTTAGTAATTAGAATCTCTTTGATCTAGTGGATTAATCCCACTTAACATCTATCAATATTTAACATTATTTGAATACTTAAATTTGATTAAATTCTAAATGTTCTATAATCAAGCTTTGGTAAATATAAAAATTAAATTTATTTTTAAATATTAAATTAGTATACTAATCAATGATAATTATTTATTGATTTTTATTAATCAATAACTTTTTTAAGCTCTTCTCAAAACCAACCTAAATTACAACCTATAATAACATATTGTCATATCTAATTTAGATAAAAACCAGAGGTATACTAGCTGTTTTGATAAGAAATTTAATAAATAATACTTTTCGTTTGTAAATACAGCGGAATAGGTAAAAAAAGTAACAACACGTTTAGAGAGATGAGAGGAATATAAAAGACGATAGAGATAATGCTTATAATATGCTTATATGCTTATTATTATGTTTTAGGAATAATATAAAGGTTTTAAGGTTTAAAACTTTACATAATAATATAATATCATAACTCGATTAACTCAGACAGCGGTATTCTATTTATAGAATAAATTATATTTTAATATAATCTGCAGTATACTTACATTCTACCTGTTTTTCTTTCAAATTATAGCAACTATCATGAATAATTAATAATATCTTAATTCGAGGTAACCACTACTCATTAGTTATTTAATCTACAATCGTTGTCTATGCTTACCTAGTTTTAGATATTATTATCGTTTAGTATTTCTTAAGTGATATTAAATTTTATTTTTCGTTTATGTATTATTTTATGTGGTAAAATTATGAGTACAAATAGGCTTTGATATAAAATTTATAATATGTATAAGTAATAAATAAAAATATAGCACAATTAAATTTTAAATAAAGGTTGCAATTTATTAAATCAAAAGTCGATAGTGGTTTTACTATTAAATACCTATAAGAGTGAACAAAATTAAAATAATATATCATAGTTAAGGAAACATGAAACTAAAAATTTTGAAAAATAAAGTTGATAAAAGTCAACATATTTTGAAATAATGAGTGTTTATTGATAAAAAAATAACCACATCATAAACGGATTGAACCTAATTTATAATGTATTTAAGTTAAACAGATAAACCAAGATTCAGCAAATTTAAAAATTTATAAAAAGTAATAATAATTAAAAAGGTAAGAAAATTACATTAAAATAGCATAGTTAAATAAAATTAACAACACTTATAATAGTAATAGTAATAACAACAATACCGTGATACCGTAATTTAAAGTATGACAATTTTATACTTATGCATATTCAGGTTTACCCTGATTTTTATTAAAAATCCTTCAAGAAAGCTTTAAACTTAATTTATTTGTTTTGATCATCAACACAGTTCTAAACGTTAGTTTGAATTACTAATATTAAATTCTAAAATTTATAGATTATACAACTAATAAAATATAATGAGAGAACAGTGTTATAAAATATTATGAGTGTGTGGAGTGGCTGTGCAGAAAACTCTTGAATACCGTTTTAAACTTGAAATACACTAGAATCTTGTAATATGATTTTGTCTTAAAGAACAGAATTAATTCGGGCCAACTTGATCAAACTATAAAGAACTCAATTGGCAAGTAATAAAATACTTTTACAGGTAGGAGAAAATCTATTTTTAATAAAATAATTTAACTTGAATGCATTTCAATTTTATCTATTTATGCGATTAATGATTTTAATTTATTTTGTTTTAATCATAAATCTTATACTCCAAACTAGTTCATTTTATAATGATATAATTAAACCACGGTTTATACAATCATATATTATACCTTGGTAAGAGGTATATGGTTTTGATAAAAAAAAAAAACATGATGTATAAATAATATCGTATATAACATCACGTAATTATAACATGTACTGATTCTATGGCGTAGTATAGTCCACCGTCCCTTTTCCGGGCGCTATGTAATTTTTTCAATTAAATATGATATTTGTTAGTGTTAAGAGTGATTAGGATAGACAAAAATAATATCACCTAGTGTTCGAGATTTTAGTTTCTATAATAAGTACATACATTTTTGTAAAAAAATATAGGTAAGTTCATTATATTAAGTAATACTATTTTTATTATTTTACTATTTACTTACTGTCTTCTTGTTTACTAAAAATATAATAAAATGTATGTTATCTATAACTAATCACCAGTTTTTCATATGCTATAAATACTTTAAAATTTAATGTTTTGATACGTGTTTTATAATAACGAATATTAGGAACCAAACATTTATTTGTTATTGTTTATAAAAGACCTATACAAAAACATATTTATAAAATTCAACTATAACTAAATCTAGATGTTAGAATTTTAAATATTAAACATCGTTATATAAAATACATGTACAATTATTCTTCGATATAAATAAAAATCTGCATCCAATATTCAGTGTATAATCAATTTCGATTAAATTTATATTTTAGTAGTTTAAATTATTAGAATTTTTAATTAATTGGAAGTCTCTATAGGGATAAAATAAATAAGTTAAACTAGTTGGAATATTTCTCTACGTTTTTTTTTTTTTACGGGGTTGAGTAGAACTACTAATCATATTGATTAGACATAATAATTTTTAATTAATCGGTCAGTTTTTGTGGGTTTGTCGTTTTTAAAGACAAGACTAACTATATTTTTTCTGTACACGGAATTCATAATTTAATAATTATCATTGACAACTAATTTAAAAATATGTAATCTGCTGCCAATAGAACATTTTCGGTTCACAATTATACATTTATACAATTACTGGTAATTTATATTATGTTTTATATATATGTAATTATTGACTTGATTATACATATTGTTTTTATACGGTTACTGTTAATTTACTCAATATATAATTTACAATTTTTATGAAATATTAATTAAAATATAAAAATAAATGAAGAAATTATGGTTTGAAAGTACCACAAAATTATATATTGTGGAATGATTCGTTAAAAACGAAGTTTATTGGTTTGGAAATATAATATTAAATATTTCTATTGTTGTTTAAGAATTAAAAACAACTAATAATTATAAATGTGAACATCGGTTTTATAATATTATTCATAATATTATAAATATAAATTGTACGCAAATTTAGTTTTGTTTATCTAATGCATTTAAAACAAATATGTTTATAATATGGTATTATAAAGTTAATTACATAAATATAACTAATAATAATCAGCAAGTAAAAATAAAAAATTCCATGCATTTAAATATTTCATTATTTTTATGGTTCTTTCACACAATATTTGTGCAAAAATCATAAAAAATCATTTAAATTATATTAATTTTCATTCAATTTACAACTGATGATTTAATAATTAATATTAGTATAGAACTATAAATTTCATTTAAAATTAGTTTAAACTATATATTCGCTTAACCAATATTCGGTCGTGTTGTTTGAAGTTTCATGGATTCTTAAATTCCGCATGACTAAAATATAAATAATGCCATTCTACTATTGTATTTTGAAGGTGATCAAAATTCAGATAGATGTATCCTATTCGTTTGTAACCATTGCATCAAAGGCATACCAAACGTTATTTGACGGCTAAAAGATCGTAGTCCAGTGCGTGGCATTAATAATAAAATGTGCCTAACATCCCAAGAGAGAAGGCTTAACTTTTTTTTTTTCAAAAGGTCGACTCGTGTATTTTAGATAGGTATCTGTAGATCTGATTACGACTTTACCTCGAATATAATATTCAAAGAATATCCATTTTGTCTTGCCAATTTTAAGTATTACTGTTGTACTACACAAAAAAAAAACCTCTGTGTATATTATTAAGTACACCACTTTTTATTCTTTTCGTTTTAAAATACAATTACTACGATTATATTTTTAGTTAAAGTTATTATTTAGTTTTATTTAAGTTGTATAAATTTAGTATGTTTTTTTTTAACAAACTATTCAGATTTATACATTTTTTTTTTTTATCAAGTATCCAATGCTATACTTAAATATAACTTTTATGGTTATAACCAATAAATCAGGTTTTTATAATACCATATTATTGTTTGTAATACTTATATATTCGTAACAACAATAAGATTTGTGTAAAATGTTCTTTTGTGAAAGTTGCTGCTCCGTTAAAACTTTATAAATTGAGCATTTAAATATCATAAACTAAATTTATTTTTGGTCTATACTGAGTATTCAATATACAATTAATATTAAATTTATTTGTGTGTACAATATATTAAAAAGTTGATATTTCATTTTAAATATTACTTTAAGTACTATTTAATATTACATTGAATTACTTAAAAATATTGACGTAAAAATTTAGATTTTGGTATTTAATTACAAGATATTTAGTTATTATCTAAAAAAGCATACCTAAAAAGTTTATTATTAATAGGTGCATACTTTTCATGAGCAGAATAATATATGTATTGATTTTACATAAAAATTGTAGAGTAATTAATATTGAGTATTAATATATATATATTAAAAATATAAAATCAAATTCCTAAAATTTTTAATTTTAATAATTTATCAATTTAACATCATCAAAAGTTTTTTTTTTACAACATGCAATTAAAATTTTTTATTGTAAACTAAATTAGTTTTTATGCGTTTGAAATTTCAATTTTAATATAATCGGATATTTTAACGATTTTGTTATTTTATTATAATTAAGAGTAAAAGTGGAATGCACTTTGACTAAAATAATCATTTCCTACACAAGTTATACACAAAGAACATTTCAAAATAATTAAAATGAGCTTAATAAGATATTTTTACTTCATAGTCATTTACAATTTTCGTATTGTCTTTAGTTTATTTTTATTAGTAAATAAGTTTCAAAATGTAATATTATGTTTTTCACTAATTTATCGTATCAAAACTTAAAAATATGAATAATATATCGGTAGACATAGTTAAATAATAATTAACTTAAAATTTTAATAGAATTTTTGTAATTCAATACATGTTTGTGGCGTGAACTTTAAACTGATCATACAAATATTAATTTAAAATTAAAATATTTATTTTTTGCAAAGTGTATAATTGTTAATATATTTAAATACATTTAAAGCTATTTATACTAGGATAGTAGGAATACTATTGACACCATTTTTCTGGGTGTTGATATTTACGTAAATGAATGAAATACAATTACATGACATAATATTAATATTATTATTATTATATAATATAATCATGTGTATAGCAAATATTAAATTGGCACATTGTATTAATATTAAAAAAATAAATAATTACTAATAGTAATATGAAAAAATTATATGATAAATTTAGAAATAGAGTTTCACACACAATCTCTGCTCAGTATAGTTAGTTAGTACCTAAACGTATTTAGTTTGGTATTCGTATCTATTGAGTTGGAATACATGATATAATGCGTATTTCAAAATTTGAGTTTAAGTATAAAATATTTTTAATTATGTACACATTGTACACAGAATGTTCAATTATAGTTATACTAATAGTGACATTTTAGTCTTAGGGAAAAATGTTTGTATCGGATTTTGTATCCTGGCATCGACACAAAAAACACATTATAAGTAATTCAAAAAGCCAAAAACAATCTTAGGATTTCCGCTTTTTTTTTTTTACAAAATGATCTGTGTCTTACTTGGTTTGAGATGATAAAGTGTGATACACATCTAATAATTCGTGTATTTTTCATATTTTATTAATACATGAATTATGATAGTATGCGAATAAATTGATGATTGGTTACAAATTATAGGTATTGTCTAAATTAAACATAGTTTTTAACCTGTTTATTTATAATATATTCTAAAACTATTTTACACTTTCTCAAATAAAAGTGATTTAAATTAATAATGGATGTATGTTGCTTATAAAATATTACTATTGAAAAATAATATTAAGTATACATGATTTTAATTTCAAACTCTAAAAATGTCAATACAAACCGTATTTAGTACGTTAAATTATAATGATAATTATAGATAAAAAATAATATTTATTTTAATGTAATTAATTTTAGTTCTGCTGGTCTTTTTTTCTTTATTATTTTAGTATAACAGTATAATATATTGATATTCTATAATATATAATTGTAATACATATAATATCATATGTTTACATAATACTTAATAGCAAATAGTAACAATAGAAATTATATAATTATGATTATCATATTTTAACAATAATTTAATTTGACATGTTACTGTCATCAAGAAGTAGCATAATTTAAAGGTACTAAATATATTTTAACACGAGAATATTGACTGGTGAATTTCTTATTGAATCAATGCCAATGGATTGTCTAAAATCCCAGCCAACACGATTTTCAACTTATTATATAGCGGATCGTGGTCACGACAATTGAGTCAGTTGTGGAATACTACGAATTACGGTCAATTTTCCCGTCCAGATACGGCAGGATCCATCCATCCAGCATGTCTCACAACTTCTAATGTGATATTCGTATTTATCTTATTACGAGGTTGATATATCGGGTGTTCTGTGCAATGTTTCTGGGGGCGGAAGAACTGCTTATTATTGGCACTGACTATTCTATCATCAATTCTGGAAGTGGAGAGAATTAGGCCGAAGTTTATGACAGTGTTTCCGAGTCCCGTTCCTACTAAACCCGTCATTGGACTCATTCAGTCTCTACTCATTTTGTCACTGTCTATATATATATATATGACGGATGCGACTAATGTGGTCTTTACCGGTGGTGTCATTTACGCTCTCGTGACGTTTAATGTGCTTGGGAACCAAGAAGCCCTATTTTGTATGATCGACCACTCCGTCATTGTGGGTTGAGGGACTACAGGTCGAATAAGTTGCCCAAATTTGGACTGACATAGAAATAATGAAATCTCGCGAGAGTTAATGATAACAGGCGACGGTTATCTCTTTGATAATAAGTTGTTGTGTGAGATTTTGGGTTGCCCTTTGTAGTGCTTTCTGTTTCTGAGGTCCAGTGACTGTTGTTTGAGTAGATCATTATGTCCCGAGTGTTATTGATCTAATACCGATGGCGTTTATTTGAAGCAGTGAGTAGCGACGCAGAACACAGTATTATTACCGTATTGTTTAGTGTAGTCTTAAAAAGAAAAAAATACCTAATCAATAATCACTTAATATAGCCTATATTTATAAACACTCTCATGGCTTTAATGGTCATCGGCTGTCTATTATTATTTCAAGGTCGCAGTGATAGGTATCAAATAAATAAATCGGACATCAATGCTTATCACACGTTAATCTATTGATAAGCTTTTAATAATACGTTGCTCACAAAAATATCGGTATTGTCTATTCCTCTTCAACAAAAGACGAAAACTATCCATTTTATTTTTCCAAAAAACACCGTGTAGGAACTTAGTCGGTACAGATTGTTTTATCCATAATAAATCATACTTTTATTTTATACGGTCGTGGGCGCTTAAGTGTTTTACTTTCTGCCGGTTGCGATGGATTTTGGTCGGATATTTGATATCACAATCTAGTCATCCTGTCTATTGACGTACACAGCGTGTGTCTCGGTCGTTTTACTGTATTTCATCAAGCACCTGGTGTATACCTATTACGTCATGTCGGGTTTTTTCATTGCTTGTGAATGGATATTGACATAGTAAGCACCATAATGCGGTTGGTCTATATTAAGATGTTAATATAACAGAAAATCTTGCAAAAAAAAAAAGAAAATAAAAGAGCAAAAAAAAAATATGTTTTACACGTGCTGCGTTAACCATATGGCGTAAGAGATATCGTTGTGATAAAAAATATCGGTTTACACATTCCTATTGGCCGTTGTGACTTATGAAATTCCAATCTTTCAAACACCCGGTCATTGAAAGGAGCGCGAGTCTTGTGCACCGTGGATTGCTGGATCAACAAGAGGAGCATAATAGGCCGTGGTTAGTGTCAAATTGGAGTTTGTTTGGGTTTGTTTTAACGTCTCTTATAATTGTTTAAAGTGATTTACTTCGAATCCTCCATCCAGTTTGAATTATTAAATTAAAGTTTAATAATTAGGATAAATTAAAGTTGTGTTGAAACTGTTTGTACGGGAAAAGCCGGAGGCAAAGCTGAATTTCAATATATACCTATTCATGTTAATTAAGTTACTTCTATGCAACTTTTTTATAACTCATTTGATTATTAATATTTTTAATATAATTTATTTTACAATTTTTAAATTGAGTTACATTGTTAAAAAACACTTCTGCATTTATCAATAATTAAGGTGTATTAATAATATGTATACTACCTATTTTTTTAAATTTCATTTTATTACTATTTTAACTTTTTGTAGAAAAAAAGCAATGTTAAAAATCATATTTTATTAAAAGTCACAGCACTGAGAGCATTTTTATAGAAATGATAACATGAATTTTATTTATAAAATAATGTATACATATTTTAAAACTCTTAGGAGTTATGAACTCAAAAAGTAATTTGTTCTTAAAAAAATCCATAATACGTACATCGTTAGTGAAGTTTAAATTAAATATCATGTGATGTGTAGCATCCTTAAATTGAATCTTGTCAAGTATGAATTTAATTCATCGTATGACATAAAAATTGCATTCGTTTGATATTAATATTTCATATATTGCCATACATCATTGTTTGTTTTTGAAATGTGAAAATTTTAATATTCATTAAAATATTTAGAATTAATATGTATAAATGTTTTTTAATATGGAATTTCGCATAACTTTAAGTATGTTCTACAGCTAGTTAGACTAATTAGAGTATTACACCTAATTATAATCGTAAAAAAGCAAAATTAAGCATGGTAAATTGTGATAAAAATTTAATTTAGTTTATTGGATAAGAATGAAGATAATTAGGAAGAGATTATAATGGGTCATAAAAATAATACGACTTTTGATTCTTTTCAGTGTGATAAAAATGTGATTACCTACTTCAATTCTGGTATAATATGTATAAAATAAAAATTTTTATGTTCATCCGAAATTTTTAAGTTGATTATATGACAAGTTAAGTATTAAAAATTTTAATTGTGTATAGTATAAACTGTGTACTATGCATACTTAAAAATTGAAATGGATTAAGTATGTGCTATTAAATAGATGAAATTCTTTATTACTGATATATTTAATTTGAATTAATTTTACGAATAATAATATTTTATTAATTACAATAATCAACGTTAGATCAGAAATTTTGTTTTTAACGTAGGAAAAGTTGACCAAATTATGATGTTTTCAGTAAAAGTAATTTATTATATACCAATTAATTTAATTTAATTAATTCATTAAAATATAATTATATTCAACAAAATGTTTATATTATAATATGCTATGATGTTTTACGTAACCATATCATTTTGTGGTGTACTCATGATTTGTAAATTTAGTCTCAGTTAGGCATTTGGTGGTTGTTAAAAGCCATAAAATAATATTTTTTTTTTATTATTGTGTAGTATTTTAGTTGTTCTCAATGTACTTATCTAAGACTATGATTACAATTAGCCGTTATTATTGTTGATTGTTGATATTTAAGTATTTTACGAACACATATTCTTTATTTTAATGATTTTTGCTCAATCAATCTGTTTTTAATAATCACATTATAATATGTTGACTTATTTTTTTTATAAATATGTTATATTTAAAAGAAATTTTAAACTTTTTTAATAAAAAGTTCTATTAAAAAAAAAAAAACATGGCTTTCCCATAAGCATTCCTTTTAAATGTACCTGTATCTTAACTTTTTACAATAATTCAATAATATAAGTTTACGAGTAATATCTCATTTAGCAATATGGATAAAAATATCAATCTTGATGGAAATTGATCTTATAAGTCACTAATAATTTTATCGTTATTATGCGGTACCTATATTATAATATATGGTGAAATGTTAGATTTCTTTATTTTGATTTTGTAAATATATAGATTTTGATGTATAATTTAAGTATATGGTAAATAACAAGAAAACTGTTAATATATATATATATATAATTAAGCTTGTGAATTCCATGTTAGTCAATAGTTTTATCGTATTAGAAGGACATTTTTTTTTATATAGTTACTGTTTTTAATTAACTACGTTTTAAATTTGATATACTCATTATTAAATTTAAAACTTAAATTATAAAATAATTTTATTTGAACGTACTCAAAATTGTTTTAAATTCTATTAAAAAATATTTAAATAGAAATTTAAATAAAATAAAATTTTATAAATGTTTAAATGGAATAAAAAAAATTGTATATATTTTTTTGACCTCAGGTATACATTATAACATAAATTATATCAAATATAATGAATAAACGACATGTTTCATGACCTAATAATATTGATAATGACGTTCAACTACTTGGTGGAATCATATATCAAGTGTGGTGGAGAATGTTTCAACGGTTTTCTTGTACTTCGCATTAAACGAATAGGAAGACTAAATGCGTATACGAAAGTGAACGAAAATTACATGCGTTCTCACTGTACCAACGTATTCAATTTTAATAGAACTTGCATATTTTAAAAAAATAAAATAATAAAATAATTTCAGCCAAATCACGTGACTCATTGTAAGGCAAACTCAGTGTTTAGTTGGGTATTTTTTCAACCTCGCCAGTTCATCTCGCACCACCTTTGACGTTAATTTATGTTAATTGAAAGCTAGTTTATGTAGACCCAGGAGAAATGAAATCCTCGCGCAGATTATGTGAATTGGATATCCGAGTGAAATTAATGGACAAGAAATGTATTGGTTAATTTATTTCCATCAAATTGCTATAACCAACTCCATCAGTGCTACGTGGGTTTCTTACAAATTATTATATTACTTATAAATTGGTAATTAAATTAAAACAAAAAAAAAAAAAACAAGAAAGTTAGTGCCTTATATTGTAATCGTTGTAGGTAATTAATATTTTTTATTCAAATTAAATATCTAATTAACTTTATTTTTTATATTATTATATAATTTATTATTAACACTTTAAATTGTGTACCATCGGTTATTATCGTTTTCTTATTATTTCTTGTCGAATTTAATTTGATACTTTTTTTTTGTAATGTACTGATATAATAATATAAAATACAGTATAATGGCTATAATGTATATAGTAGTGGACAAGTATATTATATTTATATTAATATTTAAAGTTTTTAATATTAAAGATATACCTTATAATAGTATATTATTTAGTCATTATTATTTTATTGGTAGTACACAATTTAATATTTATTATTTATTTAAACACGTTCGATCACAGCTTATTTTATTTTATATACTTGCGAGTTGCGATATCTATACAAATTGCCCTATATAGCTACTAAATATTTAAGATGTTGTATAAAATATAACCAATTAACAAGATCGAATATTCTGAAAATGATTTATATGTGGACAGAAGTGTTTTATTTAAATTTCTGTTTTTGAAATTATATTTTACTGTACGATATAAATAATTAAAATACAAATAGTTTGTATTGAATTTAGTTTAGTTTCGTTTTTAGTAAATTACATCTAAAACAATGTTTAACGAATTTAGTTCTTTTGTTCTATATTAACGTAATCACGTATGCATAGACTATTTACAATGGATTAATATATTACTAAGTAATCAAGGCGAGAAAGCAGCATTGTGTTGAATATTAATAACTAATGTTATATGATGTCGGTGTTTTCAGAAAATAAAAATACATAATAACTATACGTTACACACTATACGCGTGTTTTATATATATATATATGTGATTAAAAAGAAACCATTAGAAATAAAGTGGTATGAAAAAAAATTGATGCGTTGTATGAAAAATAAAATAATATGAATATGGATCAGCTTTCATTTTATGCAGGAGAAAACGTTTGAAGTTGAAAGATATGTACGCGTATTCTACTGTTGTACAAAAGCATACTATTTTATAATGGGGAAACAGTAGTTTTGTAAAAAGTCTTCGTCGTACTAAATGAGCGGATGGGGAATAAAAACAGTTAATTTTTCGAAGTGGATACACATACCATTCAAGGACGGTCGGTAGGTAGTCCTTTAATTTAAAACGGAATAAAAATAATAAAATACGCGATTCTAAAAAGAGAATTTCACCAGTCATCATACACTTTTCTTTGCTGAAAACAGTTATTGGTAGTAATAAATTGGAAATAATTAATACTGATCGATTATTGAGTAATATTGAAGATTGTTGTTTATTTTCTAGAAATCGACGTATGTCAAACCTTTTAGACTCAAGATCCGTCCAAGATTACGTTTGTTGACTTGTCAACCGCTTCTGTTGTCTGATTGGTAGATGAACCGGAGTTTGTCTCAGCTTGCGATAACCCATGATTACCCAAATATTAGTTTAAAAGTTAAATAACATACAAAATACTCGTTCAAATTGTAATTTAGTTTTTCTCGTATATTGTACTTTCAAAAATTAATATATTTATAATTTATAAAAAAAAAAGGTTTTTTTTCTTATGGCGATAAGTTTTCCTCTATAGAATAAATGGTGATAGTCTCCATTTTATTCCTATAAGTATTAATATAATTAACCCTTTCTGACCAACAATGTAGACAAAATATAAGGTATATAAAAGGATCCGACATCGTTACTGTCACTTCAGTCTCTTTTCAGCCTTTGAAGTAAGACCCTCCTGGGCAGACTTCTATATTAGCAGGAAGGATAGACTTATCAGAAACTCGACTTTATTTAAACTGACCTAAGTTTACCAACATAGTTCAAATAGAGCATACAACACAAGCAATGGTGCAGTTAGTTGGAACTTGACATATTTATCAAAATATACAGTTATATTATCATTTGTTGCGTAGAACGAAATGTTTTAAACATATTTATTATTATTTATCGTTATACGTCATACAGAACATCATTTTTATACTAATAGTCATATACCAAATTACTTGAATTATTATTATTGCTTACTATTAAAAATAAACAGTCTATTATAGATTTTATAACTTGTAGTTCCTTTGACATGCCAAATACATTTTTTAATAGAACTTTTTATAACATCGTAATATTACTAGTGGATGGATTATGGTTATGGTATGAATCATAAAAATATGATTCACGTATTGATGTATCAATATTTATTATACATATTTGGACACAGGGATTACAAAAAAAAAGTCTATAAAACGCATGCGAGGACTTAATCCATTAAACCCCCACAAAAAAAAAAATCGTAATTAATTTATCTTTGTCATAATATAAATGATTCAGTGCTTAAAAATAGTCAAATACTTTATACTAGTTAATAATATTAATTGTGTCTGTAGGTTACTACAAAAACGTTTAAATAAAATATTATAATGATTAGCCACAGACAATAATGCTTTTGTTGTTGTAGTATTGTATTGTGTTATGAATACTTATTTAAGTTGAATAAATGAATATTAGAGTTATAATATGATGATAAATATGTATAATATAGTGGATAACATGTAATTATATAAATATAGTCAGTAAGATTGAAACACAAAAAGGCTTTAGATGAAAATATGAAATATTATGCCATTACTAGGTAAATGCAAACACATACCTACCATAAAAAAGAATAATCATAATATTTTTTTCATTTCCAGTGTAAGAAAAAACATGCGGTTAATCCAAATGATAATAATAATAATATCTCAAGTTTTTGAAACTTTTAATGCTTCTAAGAGTTTTTTTTTGTTTCTGCCACAACTGCAATTAGAATGGACGATAGATTTTCCCCGGAGACCCGGAAATAGGAGTGTGTCAAAAACTCAAACTAACAATAATGAACTATTCCAAGTGTAAAGCGCGCGTTTATTTAAAGGACAGGATCCTGAACGTCGGGGAAAAAAAGGAATACAATAAAAACACTGCTGACTTTTTGACCTGTCCGGTAATAATTCATAAAGTCACGCAATCGTTTAAAAAAAAAAAACACAGGAAGGGTTGGCATTTTTATACCACGCAATATACTTTATTTTTATACACCTGTGTTGTGGGTAAATGCATTTATGAATATTTGTGTTCGTTGTATACGCGTATCTGTATAATATATTCTTGACGTGTTAATAAAAAATATTACAAATACACATTACCGACCGGAAAGACTGTGTGCTCATCCAACTATACTAGTTTTAACAAATTTTGTATACATAAATGTTTGAATTTTTTGTGGCATTTTTACACGTAAACATTTCAACTGTTAGTTATTATTTGGTTCTTTGACTCTTTCCGGTACAACAGAAATTGTAGTATGAATTGTAGTGGCGTCGGTGTATATTAACGTTTCTTTAGCTTTTGTTGAGTCTCAGCAGTACTGGTAATACTTATATAAAATTAAATTAAATATAATTTATTATGTTGACATAAGCTGTATGATTTAATAATGAGTTTAACTAAAAAAATGTAACTCTAAAAAGAGAAATCAAATAATATTATATTATTGTCAAAACATATAGACTACCTGCAATGAGATATAATAAAGGTAGCCATCACTTGCCAGTTAATATTTAATTTGAGTTCTTCTTAGTGCGTTATAAAATACTAAAATACTAATTGAATATTTAAATAAGTAGATAGTATGAGATAATAAGTACTAATATTGCGTGTTATTATATTACTCTAATACGTAATTCGATCAAATAAACTATATTATATATTATGAAATAAAATGGTCTTAAAATGTATGAATATTACAAGTGTATCTTAAAATTGTTTTTAATTAATTAATGTATTTTTGTGTTTCAGGTATGTTTTGATATTCATAAAAGTACGATATAATTTTCATTTCTAGACGAAAGAGGTATGTTATTTAAATTATAAAATAAGATATTTAAAAAAAATAACACTAGTAGCGGAATACTTTAATTAATTTAATAGTATAATTATTATGAGGTACTCAAAACAGGCATAGTTGTTTAATTAGGAAAATAAGGTAAAAAATCTATTTAGTTTAAATAATAACCATACTATAGCGACAATGAGATAATGTTAATTTAATTATTTGTTTATTCCTATCGTTTGTACAAAATAAAATTAAGTAAGCAACAAATAAAATATTATTATTGTTTTAAGATTGATTTTGTTAAAATCATACAAGTCGAAACTTCATTACTGGCTTTAGTGTTAATGCGGCAAGATAAATGATGTAAATACATTTACTATGTACTTATAGAAAATTAATTACAGACCGTATGTACAGAGTGATTTACAATACATGATCAACCCTATCTAAAATAACTGTAAAATATATACCCATGTATACGTATAAAGTGATCGATTTAAGTTTTACTACATTATTCCAAAAAGTTTTATAATTTTTCAAAACAATTTGTATTGATATAATTTAAAGTATTCACTTTTAAATGACAAAATATATTTTTAAATCCATATTCCGAATCAGAATGACTTTCTGAGCATTTTTATGAAAAAAAATATATTTGACATAATTAGTTATATTATAAGCATTAAAGTTACCTATAGATAATTAATAACTCATTCGAAATATAATTGTTGTGTATCAAAGTAATCCGAAAAACATTTTGCTTCAGAATATAATAACAATAATAATAATAATTTATTCCTTTTAATATAGAAGGCAGAAGCCCGAGTTGTTATACCAAATTATACAATTCAATCTGACAGATTAAATAAAATAAAATAAATAAAAATAGAAGTGAATAATTTGTAACAATAAATAAACTGATAACAGACAATAAAGTTATGATATTAAAGAAAACAATAAAGTGTCTATAAATAAGGGTCACTTCTGTTTAGAAAAATTAAAATCATGAGATGGGAGGTAATAGAAAAGCGAGGGAATACTGTGATTATGACGAAGGACTTGAAACTTACTAAATACGAAGAGCTATATGGTCATTGCGATAATGTAGTATAGGAATTATATATTCGCCGCTCTTCTACAAGTGACCGAGGTGTGCAAATGTATTTGTATGCAAATTTAACCGTAGTCAAGGGGCTCCAAACGGAGATTTTGATTAAATACGTTTTTGAATTCGTTCAATTGGCTCGCAATCTGAATTAGAGAAGGGCTCTAAATGATGAAACTTTACTCAAAATAGATTTAAGTGGATCCGTATAAAGAGCTTTAGAAGAACAAAGATGACTAAATTTAGAAGATTGGTAGGTATTTGATAAAATCTATCAATTATAAGAATTTAACCATAAAATATTCATAATATAATTACGGAAAATTAGGTCATGTCAAAAAATTATGTAGTATAAAATGTTTGGCGTAATTTAATAAAATAAAAAGGTAAAATATATATATGTTATATTTTTTTTTAATGTTTTGCGATGACTGGCATTAAATTATGTAAAAAAAGTTATTACAAAAAAAAGTTCAACGTTGTCCAAATAATGAGTCTAGACACTTAAATGGATCACTTTATACTATGTGTTAGGTATTTTATATATATTTTATGTATAATTAGAACGCGAAATCGTTAAATGGAAAATTTGTTCGCCAATATGTACATGAAAAATGTTTTTAATCGTCGGCACTCATTGTAAGAGATAATTTTATAATATGTTACAATACATTATAATTTATATCGCGACATGGTAGTATTATATGTGACTACGCGCAATGCGACGAGGAAACGTCATTTCATCCGTGTATCATAAATGGAATAAAAACCGCAAGACACATTCGTGCGCGTTCGAGAACATTATAATTTATTTCATATCAGAGAATTCGCCCCTTCCTCATCCCAAACCGCATAATCACCGCAGATGTGCACTCTCTTGTGGGATCAGAGTAATAATCAAGACAAAGGCGGTGTTTGAGCAGCATACGCGAGTCCTCGGGTTTTATTTAATATTATTATATTTTATCTGCCCTCTTTTACGTCGCAATTCTCGTCTTTTGAATATTCAAATATCAAAAAATAAGACGTGCGCTTTATTTGTAGTTAAAACGATGCCTCTATCGGTGAAAGTGAGTAACACGAACAATAGGAACATGCAAAATTCCTGTACCTACATAATATATTTACTGGTTGTTAATAATGGTAATAATAATATGAATAATTAATTAATTTTAATTTGATTTAAACCTTTCTAATAAAATATTTAAAATGGTTCGGGAGAAAAATTAATCAAACACCGCCAACTTGATTAAAACAATAATTTTTTATTTTAATGTAACACGTCTAATGCAATATACAATTATAGGTGCGTATAACATAATATTTAAACAATACACTGTGACATTAGAGTATATGACTTTAGACTGTATGTATATATTTATGCTGCGATTCTATATTATGTTAAAACGAAACTGATGATATTACTCAAATATACAAACAGTTATAATAGTTTCTAATACTTTCCACATTTTATACTTGTGCTTGTAAAATAAATTATAATAACGTAGTCTGTCGCAACTCACAGTGCTCTAACTTCATATATTAATATTATTATAATATTATACTCAAAGTGCGGTTTATATTATGAAAACTCTAGTCAGAAACTGTAGCGTAGTATATAATTATACAGGTTGATTTATTCACCCAGTATGTTCATCCGAATTTTTCATTTAATAATAATTTACTGAAATTCCTATTTCTGTTATTGCTTAATTTATTCAAAACCTTATTTTAAAATTCTTGAGATTTTTTTCATTACTCAAAGAGTAAGGTGCTTCTTATAATAGTGATATAAAAACTTCTGTTTTTCAAATTAAAACAAACCATCTTTATATTGCAAATTATTATGTGGAAAATTTTAATTTTGATGTGTATATCTAATTTAATATTCAAACAAGAAGTTTTGCACTTATTAAAATGTATATACTAAGGGTATTAGTACTTAAAAATGTATTGTAAAAATATATGCAATATCGGATCTAGTGTTTATTATTTTTGGACCATTTTTATAAATTATAAATATTAATAAATTAATAAAAATTATTAATAATTTCAAACTATCTTACCTCCCATATCTTCCAAACTCGTTATCTTAAAGCTATTATCATTAATAATTTACAAAGTCGAATTTTGACGTGCCAAAGCATTCAAAAAAAATTATCTACTAAATATTTTACCATATATAATGAAGTGTTTGTTATTTTAAAAGCAGTTTATATTCAGAAGACACTCCTAAAATAATATGGTCTTAAATATACTAATGTAAAATAAGAACATTATTGAAGAAAAAAAAATAGGAAGTGCATATGCTTGATGAATCATTCTGTATATTTTAATATAATATGTTCGAGTAGAGATAAAACTAGTAGGTATTAATCATTTACAACCTACCCACAGACCGTTTTACTATGGGTCTGACCAAAGCGATTAAATAATATGTTTGAAATTAAATTGCTAGGCGCAATCAACTGTGCAAATTTATAGCCCGATAACCGTATAATACGGTCTTGACTCTTGAAGCATAATATAATTATAATTAACATTCAGTAACCATTTATTAAGACTCCAAGCTGACAAACACTCTGTTAATTCTAACCGATAAACTGGAATATATAATGTGCGTTAAAAAAAAAAATATATATATATCATATTATGACGCATTCAGGAATTTTAGTTTATAGTATTTATTATACTGTTTTAGTATATTTTGGTTTCTCAAAAATACGTCTTACTAAAAATATCTGATCGGTTTATGGAGTTCACATTGAAGACGGAATTTTCTATTTTAAATTGAATTTTCACGTTAACGAGAAGAAAAAATCCGAATTTAAACTCATATTTAGCATATAATATACGCGTATAATATCGTTGCGGTCTGACGTACCTTCCTTTGGTGTATATAGTTGATTTTCGTACAACTTTCTACCTACTTCGTTAAACCGCTTATATAGCAAGTCTCATTTTATGATCGATATCATTATTCATTGGCTGGTATATAATATTTCGTAGCTAATACGACGAGTAAACCATTTTATATATACTTTGGAATAATAATAATAATAATAGTATGGTATCTTCGTTATTATGCTCATAAAATATTCCGGAACGCGTTAAATCAACGAATGTGATGTAAACACAATTTTCCCTTTTTCGAAATGCACCATTTTAAAACTCGCAACGAAATCCTATAATATATTTGTGCCTTAAAATAACAATACGTTTGTTTATTTAAGCGCGACCATTATTTTTGAAAGCGGACTTTTACGGTTTTGTGAATTTGGAAAAAAAACTATTATTATTTATATATACTTTAGTTGTTCACGTGCACATTGCATTGCATGGAAAAAAATATCCATCTCTAATGTTGCTTTGTATGTTTTGTTTATGTTTCGGTTGTTGAATAAAAAAAACATTCAATAATACACATTAAAAAAAAAAAAGTTAGGTGATAACTATTTGCATCAATTCATTATTGAAATTAGTATTTATTTTAGAAACTTTGGTAATTGATTTAGAGTATCGAATTTTAAACTATCGTATAGTTGATAATTTTTTGATATTTGTTTTGACTCTCTTATAAAATTTAAAAGAATATTGTAATGAAACTTAAACTAGTATAATTGTGAATTTTTGTTTATTGATTTTATCTTTTTTTTTTGTATAGTTATAATTTTGAGTATATGTTATGCAATATATATTGAAACTAAACTTTATTCTTATTATATTTTGATTATATTTCAAAAATGCATTTATCGTGTTTTAATAGGCTTTATTTCTCTAAACTTATTTAATACTTCCAAAAAAATATATTATGTATATCAATTAAATTTTGTTCACTAGAAATTATCATATTATGACCTTAATAACTACGGTTAGATGCTTATTGTTTATATGTTAGTTTCTTTTCAGTTTTCTTTATACTAATTTATTATTCTAAATTCTAAAAGAAAGTATTGCACTGTGACCAAATATTTATCAAGTATAATATTTAATGTTAAATTAATTTGTTCGGCAAATGAGGTTGAAATTTTGATTTTGAGTTATTATGTTGTAATTATTATTATAGTACATTTGGCGCAGTATACATCAATCATCTGCAGTAGTTTCAAGGTTCTTAAATCAAATGCAAAAACAGAAGGTTTGATGAATACATTCAAACATCCGATGACTTTCATAACATTATTATCGAAATACAAATAACCTCGTAGTCTCATCATTAGATAATTCAATTTCAGCACAGTTAAGTTTTAACATTTATACACATTACATTTTATGATTTCCATGTTCGTTATTTTCCATTTTGTACCAGATGAATTTTTTGCTTTATATAAGTATGTGCAATAAAAAAAAATATGAGAATGTAATTACATTGGATAATTGATCACAAAAACAAAGTATCGATAAAGTCTTATTTCAACATAACAATCAATCTTTAACAAAGTTTAACAAAAAAACAGAGATAGAATGGAATCAAGAACAACTACAGAATAAAGTAATGCAATTAAAAATACTTGTTTTTTACTTGGATTATATAGCGAGGTAGTTTCAATCCAAATAGAATTATCTTCAGATTATTTGTAGCTACTCAATTATAAACCAGTTATTCGACAAGAATGTATTTTTGAAATACTATAAAGGCAATTTTTTTTTCATTGTAATTTCTTAATTATCTTTGGTCTACAAGATCTAATGTTTGTTTTAGTATTGTTATTATTGGTATATTTTATGATAAACTAAAATAATAAATTGTCATTTCGTAAAATTAAGTGTTGAAAAAAGATAAAATAATAATAAATTTAAGTTGAATTAAAAATTAAATAAAAACAGAATACATGTTATGTAATTGTCTCAGTCATATCACCTTTACAGCTATACGCATTAAACTTATAGTTATAATTAGGTATAAATTTTGTTTACAGTTATTGAAGATTTTTTGTTGACTATTCTATCATTACAATATTATGTTAATAAATATACATCCAGCACATAATATGAATAAACTACAAATAACAGTACTTTTTTTGCAAATTAAAATAAATAACTCAGTTGTAACTCTTTTTTGTTGAATTTTATTTTAAATTACAATATTTTTTATTTTAAAGTTTGGTCACTCAAGCTTTTGGTTTCAGTTTCCTTTAAGGCTTATTGGCTTTCTAGGATTTCTTCGTACAGTGTGGGAATCAAGAGTAAAGATTAGTGGATTTAAGTTATTTACAAAATGGGAGTGAAACAGTTTGTAAGTTAATTCTATCTAAGAATGTTTGAATTTTTACGGGCGTAATCTTTTACTTTACCAACTCAAGGTTTAAGACATCCACGGAAAAATATCGTTGTAAAATGAAAGTGCCATAAAAATGCCACTTTCACAATAATACCTCGAATCATATATTATTATTATCAGTTGAACGGCTTTGAAAAATTCCAATTATTTCCAGCGACTCAAACCTGCAGTCACCGCAGATAAGCAGCGCGTGTAACAACAGTCAAGCTCTGCAATTTAAACATTAAGATAAGTCAATTCATGGTGGTGTGCACAAATTCGTGTCTCATTATTATGCACAGTAGAAAATCGTTTTCCAAACTCAAATATTGCCGTTTAGACCTATATTCCAATATAATTGTATATCAATGTAAAATATAATATCGCATCCTGTCAAAAAGCATTATAACTCAAACACGTAATAGTATTGAAATATACTTATAGTTAAAATTGATCGATTATGGATTGGAGTAGGATAGTGAAGGAAACACTAAATTATTCTCAATGAGTTTAAAGTCAAAATTAAGCAGAAGGAAATGCACATAGACTTATACTGTATATAAGTTACACAGCGTGGTTCCCAATGTAACCGTTTACTGATTTATCGTAGTTGTGACTTAGAGTTTAAGTGGTTGCAGAGTCGTCAAAACGAACAAGCTAGAGTTATTAGAATAACCGTTACTAATGGTGAAACAGGAACGGAAATTAATAGAATATTATTGTTGGCGTCGATGCATTTAAATACTTATACGCAAAAAGGAGTAAAATATTTATTTTTATTTTCCTGCGTTTTCCACCAGCGACTTATACGTAAAAGTGTAAAACTGTTCAGCTTGTTTTAGGAAAATTAGAAAATCGTATTGATCATAATTTAAAAGTTGTGTGACTTTGGTGATTTGGTAGGTTTCAGTCGAATCAGAATTAGCAAAGATATTGCATTAAATTAATAAATATTATATACATTTTCAAGTTCAGACACATGAAATCATTTGCCACACGTCATCAACAAATCATTGCTATTACTTTACACGCAATACCGTCCTCCAAAATGTAATCATGAGTAATCATCGACGTGTTTCCAAAAAGATACCAAAATATACAAATATATAATTTCCTATAAACATTCAAATATATTATGATACCTATGTAATTGGAATCTATAATGTTGCATTGACATGATTAGGCATTACCATATTATATAATAGTATTACTGTTTATATGTAATTGAAATACTTCGGTACTTGTTATATTGTTGCTATGACAATCATTTTATTTAATTTTTAACCACAACATGAGGTATGAGTCGTTTGCATATGACTTGGTCTGGTCCAGTTATACAGATTAAAAAAAAAAAACTACTACTGAATACAATTGTATATCTAACAACGATTAGGTAGTTTAAACACCCTGTAAAATGAATATGTATCATGCAGCTCGTGGCATGTTGAAAATTATTTATATTTTTAGAGGTTGTTTTCTTGATGGAGCATTCACAGTTTATCGTTCAATACATATTCAATTTTTATGATAATTTAAACTACAAAAACCAGGATATGAGGATTGAGGGTACACACATGTACCTATACTATAAATAATTATCAACAGATTTTAAATTTGGGATATATTTAAACGATTAAAGTATGTTTTTAAAAGAGAATGATTAAAAGGGAAATAAACTAATTTAATTATTTTGACCGTTGTTAAAAGTAAATTAATGATAAGAATAATTGAGTTACATTTTAATCTTTGCGGAAAATATTATCCATACAATCAGATTGGTCAGTGCAAAACGTGTTAAATTTTATCATACAAATAATTCAAATACCTATGCCATATATTATATTATAATAATATTTAAAGTTGCTTAAATTTTGTAACATAATATTATAGTGATTTGAAAATGTATGACTTGTGTTATTTAGGTTTTCAATTTTAAAACCTGATTTTTTTTTTTATTAACGTGCTTAGTTGACATTTTTTCGAGTTTTTGAATGGTATATTATCTATTGGTTCACTTTAAATAATATATTAAAACTTTTTTGAGAAAAAAATACGCATCAGAAGCGAAGACATTATCCTGATTAAAATCATTCTACATGTATACAACAGATAATATAGAGTAACTTATTTTTAACATTTATAATGATTAAAAGTCATAAAATACTATAAATATATTTAAAAAAAATAAATACAAACGTCAAATAAATTAATATACTTATATGGTTCATATTATAATATGTTATTGTAATTATTAATTACTATTGAAAAATCAATAAATTGGATGATGATGTTTCTTAAAAAATAAAAAATATTTTTAACGTATATTGCTAAAAATATATCACAATGCGATAGTTTTAATAATAATGGTAATTATATTAACAATTTAACATACGTGTGTACTAGGCATAATAATATTATGCCTGTCGTATCCATCAGTATGACAAATGACAAAAAAAAAAAAAACTTAAAGCAATTGTGTAACTTTTTTTATAAAATTTAAAAAAAGTACAATTGTAAATAATATGCATAATATTATAAAAGTGTTTACAAAACGTATTAAGTAGGTAAATACAGTAAACCGCAGCTCGTTTTAAGACCTGCTGTTGAGTCACATTATTTTTCAACTTATGTTATGATCCGAATTGTGTTATAACTTATGAGATTGTTACTCTCCTATGTTTTGTTGAGTGCAATTCCCCATTAAAGTTTGTATTGTTTAGAAACCGTATTTTCCCATTCTAATAACAATCGCAAACCAACTCACGTATTGTGAAAAATCATTGGACGCTATATCCCTAATATTGTTAATTCTGTATGACTGTATATTCTAAAAATAATTAAAACCCAATATTGTATTATATTAAATCATAGCTACTTTCCACTTTGGTACTTAAGTTTAGTATACATCGAATATTTCTTGGAAAAACAAGTTCTTCTCGTCAACATAATATACTATATATTTATAATTGTATTACAGGATGCCGTAAAAGTTTTCTTCGGAAATTAAAAAAAAAATAATCAAATTTTAAATTAGTCGTAAACTGTACCGATACTATTATTAAATGCATATTAAATATTTATATTATATAATAAAAATAATAAAAATAATAATTATTCATATTAAATAAAATATGAAAATCACCTATCAAAAAGAGGTTTGACGAGCGTACAGTTGCAGAGAGGCCAACCAAAGTATATAATAGATGTACACGCTTTGTTTGATGAAAGTTATATTGAATATTCCACCTATTGAAAACCAAGTGATTCAATGCAATTGAATAAAAAAAAAATATAAAAATATAAAAATATTTACTTGCACGTATACACAATGATGATAATGGTTCAGCGCGTTAACTGATCTCTGTAGCCAAATAAAAATAAATTCCTTACAATCGAGAAAACGCTATTACATTGATGGTTATCGAGAAAAATAAAGTGAATATTGTTACGCGTTCCCGAATTTGAGTGAATGTTAATGTGTGTCTCAGTTGATTCGTCTTTTTATTATTACTCTGTGTGGAAAAAAGTAATTTATATTGTGAATTTCTAAAACAAATTGATTTTCTCATAGTACAAACAGATTAAACAACTAAACGATAAATTGCAGTTATAAATGTACAACATGTCGAAAGCGTTTAGTTCAAGTTGTAGATTTTAAATTAAATACAACCCATATACATATTATATAGTTTGAAAATAAAACATTTACATATTATATGTATTCTATTTTTATTAGATTCTCGAGTACTTAATGGCCTAATTGCTTTTCAGAGTTAAAAAAAAAGAATTACGTATAGTTTGTTGGTGACATAAATTTAGATTAATGTTGTCAGTATAGTTTTTTGCTAAAATAATGCACTTTTTAATGTGTAATCTTTCTTATTACAACTGTCTTACATGTGTCGTTCCAAAAACATCGTTAAAAATTCATCAGTTTTTGCATGTATAATTGGCCATGGTGAATTTATAAATAGTATAATATTACTAGCTAAAAGTTATTTTATTTGATGAATTATCCAAAAGAATTTTTCCAATATTTACTTTTCAGTATATTCAGATTTCAAATTTAAACAATCTTAGAATACTTGATGAATGGTTTATATAAATTATTCTCAAAATTGGTTATTTAAGATTTTAAAATAAATTAAAAATGAACAATTTCTATTTCATAATTTTTGCATTTGGAAAAAACCAAAATTCTACTGTGAAAAATAAAACACAATAATATTATAAGAAAAGTGATTCTTTAGTAATATCTAAAAATATTTATTTAAATTACTTAAAATTGATACATATTGTTTTTAATAATACGATATAGTTAGGATAGTAATTTAAAATGTTGTATATTGTGAATTGTGATGTTTCAAAAAAATAAAATAAATAATAAACAATCTTTTAAAATTGTTAGTATTATGTTATTTATAAACATTTTACATCAAACTTTTTAAATATAATTGTAATTAATTTAATCCAAATGTGCTTCAATCAAGGATTGTATTTCAGTTCAGTACGGATTCTGTAATTACGATTGCCTGAAAGTTGTCCTTAACCAATATATGTATATGATACAATTATAAAAAGGTCACACGCGTGTGGGTAGCATTTTATTTGATAGTGATATATTACATATAATATATATACGAATATATGTGTATATATATATATGTATTCTAAACGAGAAGTAACCGAAACAATTGTAATAATAAGTCTTTACTATTGACATCATTGCCTTTTCTATATATCTTCCACTGTATTGCGTTTATAATAAACAAATAATAGCATCGAGAAAAACGAAATAACAACTTCACTAATGATAAAATCAGGGCGTTTCAATTCCATTCATTTCCTAACTAGTAAACACAAATATAGCTGTCCATGTCCATGGATTAGTGGCCAGTTAGTAATTTAAAAGTATTTATTGCTAACGTTATCATGATGTAATACAAATAGTAAAATTTCAACTTTCCGAAGACATAGCTAAGTATGAATACATGATTAAACACAATATTTATGGTAAGTTGTTTAATTAAAAGATATAAATGAATGAAAAAGAAAAATTAATAACAATATATTTCATAGAATAATAATAATAATTTTGCCAACAGTTGTAGAATTTAGGTTGCTCCTGAAATGATTTCAAATGTATATTTTCTATTTTTATTTGAATCAAAACCATAACTATTCATAGGTTTTTTAGATAAGAGATTTCTGAAGCCGGCCATTTTCCAAAATAACTTATCTCTACAGTCTTGGAGTTTGAAAATTCAATGTTATCGAACATTTAAAAAATAATAATAATATTGTCAAATAAATAATAATTATCACAAAAATATATTATAGCTATATAATGTGTGTATTATACAGAGTTAATAGAGTATATAGAGTTAATATCATAGATAATAGAAAAATTGTCGGACAGTTAAAATATATAAGATTTATTGTGTTGAAAGTTCGTTCATGAAATAATAATATTATTAAAACCATCTACAAATTGGTTTTACAGGACAGAATAACTTATTTTTCAATTGAGCGTAAAATATTAAAATATTTCTACTATAATACATAGGTTATTGTTACTATTCTAATTTCTAACGGGTTCAAATACACTTTTTTTACTTTCATGTATTTTATAATAGCTTTTATTTATTTTTGATATAGATTTTTCATAATAATGCAAAATACTTAAACGCAGAATGTAATATAAAATGACAGTTAATGAGTTTTTGCAATATGTGCCGGAAGGTAGTCGGTCGATTACGTTTGTGATATATCACGTCGTAAACGGTCTTGCTGCGGTAACGTAACAACCAGATAAAAGTTAATGATATGTACATTTAAAATTAATTAAAATAAAATCTAATACACGTAAAAACGTTTTTTTGATGCTTACATTATTATGAAACGCGACGTGTTACATGTGAATGGTAACAATATTATAATTTAAGCGTTTCCTCGCTCAAAAAAATGTCATTAGTTCTGACGACAAAACACAACACGATTTATTATAATAATACACTACAATATTATTGTATAGGTACCCGATGATTTATTTATCATTCGCGTGTAATATCGTTATCGTACATGATTGGTAGCAGTATAATTATTTAAGAGCACTTTATAAACTAAAACCTTATTATCATCACTTATACACATGTTTAAAATAGTATTTAATTGACATATTGTTTTCGTGACAGTGTATAACGGCGATCACATTAAAAATAATTATTATAAAAAACTTTATATTACGATAAAGCCATACATTTTTTGTTTTTTTTTTCCCATAAAATAAGATATCTTTTATATTATAATATATCTAATAAAGTTTATACTAAATATACAGTTTGTTAATGTATAAATAAATTTATTATAAATCGTTCGTGCGAAGATTGTTAATTTGATATAGTATAGTAACATTTTATGCTCCAAATAATAATTTAATCTCAACTGTTTTTGGCACAAACGATATTTTTAAGCATAATTTTAATATTTTGTTCCTCGTCGAAATAATATTATACCGCAGCACGTAGGGTAAATGTGTGTACACAAATTATAAAACAGCCTAACGTCAATCGATTATTGTTAACTCGAGAAGAAAAACATAAATTGTTGAATATAGTTGTAGGTGAATGTGTGTATATAATAGTTAAGGGGAAATAGTTTTTTTTTTTTTAAATTTGTTTTTAAAATTATTTATTATACGTGGATTATCACAGAATATTTATGAGCATAATTATATTTACCCGTTAAAGTTTAGATGTGTTTAAAATTTTCAAACAATTTATCCACTCACAGGACGAATATACCTATTTAATATTAAATGTGAACGATATAACATACCCTTTGTTTATGCTACGATACAAAACTGTTTTAGCTGGTAAAATGTTTGATGCATTTATAATTCAAATTGGTTAAACAATTTCCATGATGCCATAGTTTAATATTTAGATTTAAGAGACGCAATGTAGTGGGTTAAAATTATTAAATTTCTATCACATGGTTCGTTATACACACGGTTTATAGTAAACTGTATAATATATATTATTATAATATTATAATATTATATTAAAATATTTGTCTAGTGCTTTAAAAAAAAATCGTTTTCGTTAAAAATTAGACTGATGTTGTTATTAAACATTTTAAATACATTTAACGTTTTTATTTCCTACAGCTTAAAAAACAATCAATTTTAATATAAATGTTGAATAATAAGATAAATAATAATAATAATAGTACTCACTATTCATTATATTATGCACAATGTACAAATAATATTTAGGTACTGTTGAAATATAAACTATGAACGAAATTCCTTGTGTCCAAAAGAAAACAGTCCAGTAGTGTTAAACCATATACCCTTTAATGAGTGTTTGTTTAAGAAGTTAATAAACAATAATGAACCTTTCGCAAATAGACATTTTTCCTCGAAAATCCGATTGTATAACAAAATACGTTTATATTCAAAACCCGAATTTACATTGCGCACGTTTTGCTTAAACGTTCATTGGAACCCAAAGTTTGGTTTAAGCCGAGTGTCCGGTTCGATTCCATATGTTTATTTAAGAGAAAGTTTAGTAGCTTCTGGCTAGTGTCCATTAAAATAGAAAACTTTATCCTGCCGAAATACGCAATAATATAACTACACTACATAAATGCGCTTTTGCCGTGTTCTCATCGTTACCGTCACGGCGCAGTGCGCTGTAAATGGTTAACTAAAATATTGTTTTAGGGAGCAACTACGGTGGTGGTGCAGTAATTTAAGATGTAAAAACTACAAAGCCTTGGAGTATATACGTAATATTTTATTACACGAAAGTGGCCTAGAACGGCATCAGTTGAGAAAATAAAGAGGTGCCGACTGTCGGAAGTCGGCTGGAAACATGATACACTTCAAAAATGATATACGTGTAAGGCGGTAAAGTGCACGGATATTTGTCTATATAAGTATACACTATGCAGTTAACAAACTATTATACTTGAGAAGCACCGAGGCCATAACTCATAAATTATATATCGCGGTGTATGAATACAGTCAATACGCTATACTTAATGAAGAATAATGAACGACTCGCGGGCGAACGCGGTGATGATCTAATTAAATTCGTTTTACACAAAAGCGGAGAATTTCGATTAGTTAACAATACGTTTTGTCGGAATAGGAATATTGTAGCAAATTATAACGGCGGTTAAGATTTTAGTGACTTAAAGCTGTAAAATATATAATTATTATGTTTGAACTAATGATTATATTTCATTGAAACTATGTTTACACATTAGGAAATAATCTTGAAATTGACGAAATATTATAAGGTTTAACGCAGATTTTGGGTATATGTGTGTAAGTCATAAACGTTATTTAATTTACAAAAAAATAAATATATATATATATATATATGTGTGTGTAATATTAAGTGGTTACAGAGTTACTACTTATTTTTATAATAAAACTTTTAATGTGGGTTTTCTTTGAATGTCATTACATGACTGAGCACTGAGCAGCTTCTATAAATGTAACATTGTATTTATAGTATTTTGATATTATAATTTTTAATGAAATTTTTAATTTTTAGATAGTCCTAATTAATGAGAATTCCAATTATTTTTTAGATAATGATTTACAAACTATTTTTATATTTTGTGCTTATAGTTGTGTTTACATCGCTTTAAAATGTACATTGTACATGCTCTTTAATCTTTATAAAGTCGATAAAGTAAGACATTTTTCAATTTTTAATCATATATTTTTTTTTTACAATTTTAACATTGATTGTGTTTGATTGTACAAAATAATATTAAAATATTGTAGTTATAAAGCCATACAAATAGTCGAAAATATAAAATTGTATATATTTAGTCGTATTATATTTTTTAGTTATAAATTAAATATTTATTATTCATTTTTAATGTAAAATGATTGTATTTTTATTTTTTATTTAATTTCATTATATTAAATAAGTTTTGATATAAAATGAAATTGAATTACTTTTTTTGATTAATTTTATTATTATTATTATTATTACACAATTTATAAATACATTTTTAAGTGTAAGTGTAATAAGATAATTTAGTGGCTTTAATATACTCAGGAATGAAAAAACCTTCCAATGAAGGCACTTCGGGAATTTTATATTTTAAAATGAATATTATTTTTATTGTTGATATTATAACAAGTATTTTATAGAATTTTTTTTCATCTGTATATCTTAAATTACCATAAATTGTATATACGTATATAACAACGTTTGTTAATAGTCATTACGATTTATGATAATATTGTGAAAAATTGTTTATTAACTGTTTATTAAATATATTTTTAGTAAGCTGATTAAAATGATTAGCTTAACGAGTAAATATTATTGCTTGAATCAGTATGAATGATTTTATTTTATTACCAACATTTTTTATAAAGTAAATAGACTACGTGACGTGATTTATACTGCGTATTCAAATAAAAAGCTGAAATCATCATGAATAATTTATATTTATAATCTTAAAAATTGACGTATTTATTAAAGTTGGCTATGATCCTTATTGTTACTTTTTTATACAGCCTGTATTTATAATGTTTTTATAAACATTTAAATTCTAACTCTGGATTTTGGACTTTGGATATTTTTTGGATGAGGTAACTCCATATGGTGTTTTGCACAGTGGGATAGCGAAACGGGGAAGACCCAAAATCAGCCGTTCATACTATATTTAATAATTAAATCTTAAATAAATTTTCACTAAATCGAATAAATGAGTTGATTAAAATTGAACCCATTTACATATCTCTGTACATCTTATCACTAATCATTTATACTTTATAGCTAAAGCATATATATATATATATATATATATATATATATATATATATAATACACACACACACACACACACATACACATACATTCTTTAATGTATATTAAGAGGACGTGTTGTCTCTGTCTTACTAACCTACATCATAACAAATTTTCGTTCAGCAGAATACATTTTGTGATGTAAATTTACCTATTATCAAATTTAAAGGTAATAATATTATCTAGACAATGACATATGATTATATTTATATTATTTATATTATTATTTTTAAGTGAGTTATGAACATTTTATGTTGTAATATTTTACATAGCTATAATTCACTTTAAAATAATAACATCAATAAAAGCACATTATTTCATTGTCTAGATAATATTATTCTTACACTTAAATTCGATAATAAGTAAATTTGATCTAATATTAAAACTATCATCACAAAATGTATTCTACTGAACGAAAATTTGTTATGATGTACGTTAGTAAGACAGAGACAACACATGCGAGTATGGCGTCCTCTTAAATATCAAAATAAGTATCTTTAAATTCATCATGTATACATTTTACATACCTACATCTACATTTATGTGTGTGTATGTTTGTGTGTGTGTGTGTGTGGTTCAGGTTTTTTTTTTTTTTTTTTATTTTTTTTTTTTTTTTTTTTTTTTTTTTTTTTTTTTTTTTTTTTTTTTTTTTTTTTTTTTTTTTTTTTTTTTTTTTTTTTTTTTTTTTTTTTTTTTTTTTTTTTTTTTTTTTTTTTTTTTTTTTATTATCTTCATTCTTGTTAATAAATAATCATTACCCCGATGTGTTCCCGTATGGTGAAATACTGAAATATGTATAAATAAATTAACAGCAGTTATACATATTGGAGTGGTTCTTATCCGTATGTAAATGTACTGACAATTTTTTTTTTAATTTTTTGATCAAAGTACCTTATTATTTTGGTTTTGATACTAAGCAAAATATAACTGCATAATTTTGACTCAATTACTCAACCTTTTCTTGTGTCTCAAAATTGTGAAAAATTTTTTAGGAACTGCGTATTTTTTTATATTTTACTCATATTTCAGCAAATATTAAAATTACAAAAACAAAAAAAACAAATATTTAAATACAATTTTTTATATATTAAATACTATTAATTTAGTTTTTTGAATTTTTTTATTGGGGATGAGAGAATTTAAGCGTTTCGCAAGCTTATAACGTTGATAATAATCATTGAACTATTTATTACATATTCGAAGTACCTAATTATCTTTAGTTGTATCTATAGTATACAGATAGTTAAATTATCTTAAATAAAATAAAAAATTATAATAATAATTTAATTGAGATAATCTCACACTTTTAGATAAAAATGTTTGTATGATTTGATAATTTTAAAGGAACTATACTGGTAAAACTACATTTATTGAGAATCTATACATATATTTGTGAATTCATTTAACCATAATATAATTCTTTATGTTTATTAAGTTCAAAGACGATGTCAAAAGAAACTGAATAAATGGAATATAATTTACTATAATTATTATTACAAGATAAATAATAAATATACATTAATTAGTAAGTTCTTATCGTTAATATAATTCTACATAAGCTCAATGACACTATTACATTAAAAATTGTTTGGATTCTCATTATATATGAACTATTTTTCTTATGACATAATGTGTATTATTTTTTTTTTGACAGAGTTTGTTTAAATTTACCATGTGAAGAAGGTCTCACGGGATTTTCTTTTTCAGAGTAGAATAGTGTTATTTCTTTCCAATTTCTCAAGAAAAATAACTTCTAAACTGATAAAAACAAATCACACCCTCTGGGATCAAATCAGAAAATACATATTTGACTTATGACTTATGAGCATATTTATTGTATTCTGTTGAAGTTTGAATAGTATGATTTTTCCATCAGATATATTAATAAAGTTTATGAAGACTAACTCATTTACAGTACGTATACATAAAATATTGACCTTTTTATTATATAATAATATTGTATATAAAACGTATAAAATGATGTTTCGCTTAAATTACCTTTGTAGTTTTTTGATGTTTTTAAAATAAAGATTTTTAAAAACCTCTACGACTTACACGCTCGTATTCATATAGTCTCTCTTTTAACATATTTACATAAAAGGGTACAATATTTTTGTTCCTGCATTTTCATTTATTTTGTCTTTTAACACTGTAAAATGTTCACATATAAAGATCACTTCTGGCACTTCTTATGGATTTTTACCATTGATATTGTTTAATTTAATTTGATTAATAAATGCATTTTTAACTTAAAACATGATAGCTCAAAAGTTATTTGGTCAAAAAAATCGCTTATAATATAGTAAGTATACTATAAGTCATCGACGATTTACCATAGTACGGTGTGAATAGGTATATGATATCAACGGTTTTAAATTAGTCAAAATATATTCAATATTTATTATGTATAAAGGAAACGATAATTTAAAGTATAGTACAATTTTTCAAGTCCAACTCAATTTATTTTTGGTATAAAAAAAATTATATTAAGAAATTTTCTTTTTTTAACGCTTAAATTTCTACTTCTTATCAAATTTAAACTCAAAATTATCATAAAATACAGATATGGCTTTTACATAAAACTATTTTTTCAATAAGAATAACAATTTTTAATGAAAGATCTCCTATATCTAAAGCTTAAGATATTAAAATAGAATGTGCTATGAATTATTATCTATGAAATAATTTACAGATGAATTTTATCATCAGTGTTTGAAGCGGTATAACATTTTTAATTAAATATTGTATTGATACTTTTTTGGAGAGAGAAAGGGTATACAAAAAAAAATATTGTATTTTTCAAATTTATTTTGAGGAAAAATATTACGGAACTCGGCAAACCACCAGTTTTTAACAAAATAACTGTTTTTAAAGACTTAGTTGTTGTACCAAATATTTGTATTCTAATTTTGTAAACATAAATGATATAACTTTAAAACATGTATCTCTTTTGTATTATTTATAAATAATAAAATTGTAATTTTAGATTTTTTTATTGTTTTTATGTTAAAAAGTTTGAACATTTAATAGAAGTTTCTTTATAAGGCTTAAATGAGATATTATATGAACGCGAACGTGAAATAAATCAAGTTAATGTTATTGTTTTCCTAAAACATGTTGATACATAATTTTAAATTACAAAGTTCCGTAATAATTTTTACCTTTCAGGCATGGCTATTAGATTTTTTTTTCTAATCTTGAATATTTTGTATGTATTATAAATTGCATATAATTTACATGTTATACAGTTGAGTGGAGTTTGCATAATTTATATTAAAATTATGTTAAGTAGACTGGACAGTTTAGAACGTCAACATTTAAAAATAATTTTACTTTAAAGAATTTGCATGTTTATAAAACTATTTTAAATATATACAACCATCTGGGTATAATACATTAAGTTGATGCAAAATTAAAATATTATTAAAACTGTTTTATTTTTTACCCGCTGTGTGATGTTTGTATCTCGCGTTGGATCCTTTTCTGTGGTTGTAAATACGTGAATAACTAATAATTTCTAATAAACTCGAAATACATTAACAAATGAATGAATGTTTTGGAAAACAAATAAATGTATGCAATTCTACGTGGAAGCAATATCTGCATTCATTAGTTAATCCATTTTAACACAGGTATTGTGTTTTGACGTGGGCGTCTACTGAATTGTATCATTGTGTATACCGGTTTCTGTGTCAATGGCCATCAGATTTAATATAATTGTGAAAACAATAAATATGTAATTTGCCTCATCTCAGATCTAAAAATAAAATTAAATAATTTCGCGGATTTTAAGTATACCTATAATTCGCTCTTTAGTCAAATACATAGAACACGCAAATAAATAATAAATCATATTTTTATATAATTAAAAAAAATAGTGACTGAGTTACGTTCATTTATTATAGAAATGTTCATTTGTTATATAACATCTGAAACCTGTACAATCCAAATAGGTCGTAGTTGACAGTCTCGATTTTCATATACTGTTGTTGGTTTTGATCAATTACTTCGGTCGGGTCATCAACTTTCAAATGCCGTACCAAGAAATGATATTCTTCGTGGTAGTTAGTACTATTTTTGTTTTATTGTTTACAAATCGTTCAATTGTTAATAATAAACAAATTTACTACTCAATACATGGAGTTTATTTTTGGTTCACTAAAAATATTCATAAATCAACTAAATTGATTTTAAAAAAAACCACACGAACACGTACTCACAAGCTTACTTATTATGAGCTAACTGTATGTTAATACTAATATTATTATTATATTCAGAAAAATATGTAGAATTTAAATAAATATTGTTAACTTAACGTATTTGGCCGGCGTTGAGTTCAATCGTAGATTTTTATAGAATAAAATTGAATTTTGGAATTATTTTTTGTTCAATTAAACCGGTTTAAATAAAAATTATCAGATGGTGTTGTAAATTAGCTCTTATTAAAATATACCAAAGTCAGGTTTGAATGTCACTTTAGATTTCCAAACTATTTTTTACAAATATAATAATTTCCAGTTAAACTGTTTATCGTATAAATCAAAACTGTTTAATTTTGGTGTATGTTGGTACGTATAAGAATGAAACATTTTTAACAATTTTGAAATTATTTTATAGCGTTAATTATGCATAATACGATGCAAAATTGCTAACTTAATTTAACCTAACAAAAAATGAAACTTATATGCCAGTTTTTGTGCACTTTTGAATGAGGTGAAAATGATAGCGTGACAAATATTCCAGTTTATTTTTTATGTTTTTTTATAATAGTTTGCAACATTATAAATTACATTTTTCACTTAATTATCACTTAAATATTTGTTGGAGTAACCTATATAATTATCACAAATTATACCTATCACACAAAAAAAAAAAATTATATACACGAATAGAGCAAATTGAATAGTGTTATGTAATTGTTTGGATTCTTTGATTTCACACTCTACTATCAAATATAGTGAATAATATTATACTACAATATTATATGGTATTTATTATTACGAATTTTAAAATCGATCAACATAAAATGAAACTATATTACATGTGTGTAACAAATTTAAAACTACTAAGCTCAGACATTTTAATAACTACATTGACTATACAGGAATTAATAATACAATACAACATAACTGATCGATAACTGCGTATCGCATTTTTTTTTGTCTGTTCGTTATTATTATTTTGAAACAAATATAATATAACGATGTCTGCTTTAGATAATTTAATATACGAAACCGCAATAACATTGTGCATCGAAAACTGTACTAGCGGTATAATATGTATTGTCCTCTAAGACATTATTATTTACCATGACTCATTCGCCTCGTAATACACATATCCCGCACGGAATAATAACACAAACGCCAGAGGCTAAACAAAGTTTAGGTCGATGCGAAAGATTACTCCATGTCTAAAGTTGTGATGCGTGGTGGCGGTGCTCTGCAACGACCGACGTTGTTCCATTATTTTTATTATTATCGTTATTATTATTTTTTCCCCTTATTTCTGTTATCAGATAAAGCTTCACAGTAGTTTCGGCACCCGTTGATGTATCCTAAGGACTTTTATCCTGTTTGACAATGTATACGTGGTTTAATGATGTCACTGGAAATTTTTAAATTTAGACGACCGAGCCATTTTTACGGAATAACAAAGTAAACCCGGTGGCGACATTGGCTTGTCGACGTTATTTACATTTTATTGTGTTATGGAAGTTCGGAAAAAAAAACACTGTAACCCAAAAGATCATATCATTAAGTAAGTACATAATATTATATTGATTATAATCATCGTCCCGCGAACAACGGTAATAGTAGCGCTAAAACTTTGTGGCATTACTATATAATACCAATAATTTAATACATAATGTGCAGTAGAAATCGTATAAATTCGACGAATTAATAATATCCTATCGGGTATAAAATAATTACGGTTATGTAAGTAATATTGTTTTAATCGTTGAGATTTATGTTCGAGGTAAAACAATACAAGTATCGTCGGGGAATCATCAGTCGCTCTTCGAAGTGAATAATAGTTGTTCAGTTATACGATATGTAAATTAATTGGATGGTCAGTACAACTTTAATTTTAAATATAATGCAGATATTGTAGTGTGCAATTTTTTTCAATGTAATATGTGACTAATACTTTTTCTTTCACGATGGTCCAAAATAAACAAATAAATAAAAAAACCATTTAAAACTCTTTTGAAAACTCAAAAATAGCCGTTTTGTAGATTAATTAATTTATAATATTGAGAAAAAAATAATTTTGAACTAACGAATAAAGCTTCTATTTAAAAAAATACAGCGGGATATTATTGTAAAATTGTATGGTTTTTTACACTTTCCTGACTAATTTGTTAATTCAATAGATTATAAAGAACTCACATCTCGTTGATATGTTTACGTACAATTTTTCATTTATTTTTAAAATTGTTAAAAATGTCCACATTAATTGGTATGACCTTTTGGTATTATGTGATATTGATAAACAAACACTTGTTTTTATGTCACATTTAAGGGGTTAAATATTACAGGCTATACAGATAGTCATTAATAAAAGTTAAAATGTGTACAATGTGTTCCATTCGAATGGAATTTCACTTTAGTCTACAATGTAGAATAAATTACATACAAAAAATCAATTTCCATCATCATCGTATTATAATAATATCATATCATATTAATAAACATTATTCACTGAATTGATTATATATTTTATTTTTTAAAAAAAGGATAAAAATCTTCAAAGAGAATTCAATACTACATTTTATAATGTGCATAATATTATTTTTTAAACATCTTAAAAACTTTACTAGATTTTTTCATATCGTATAGATAATATATTACTAAACTATTAAGTTTATAATTTGAAAATATAACCATTCTTTACCACTAAATCAGATCCAGAAATCATGGTATTTTTGTATTTAGGTATAATAATACATTTTCGTCATATTTGAATTCATATATTAAACACATTTTAACACTTGCATGGTACTACCACTTAAAGAGCGGTCTATTTTGCAACACTCCCGCGTATGACATAATTATAATGGTTTTTTGAATTTGCGAATTTCACAAACACTACAGTATGGCGATGACGGCTTTTAGGTAATAATAACATGATGATGTTTAATAATACACGGTTTGCGCCCATTATATGGATAAAATATATCATATTAAGCAGTTAATCTTTGTTTTTCTATAACCAACAATGTTTGTTTGCATTTTTATTAATATATTATATTTTATTATATTGTACACTAAAAACATATTGGTTTTCATAATGAAATGATTTCCGTGTGATGTCATTGGTCAAATTGAAATATAATTTTTACCTTAATAATAATTACATGTTGAATTCAACGTTTTACATAGGTATATATTATATATATAAATAATATCACTGAGAATAAAATAATAACATTGATTATTGAATTTTAGTTCTAGTGAATTAGTTAGTACTTACTACTTGTCGTATATATTTTTCACGCCCTAATAGTTTAACATAATATTATTTATAAGTTGCTGTTATACAAAAAGTTCTTCCTATTTCTCCCCCTACCACCTTGGTATTATTATGAGTATTTATTTATATTTTTTTGATTGTCGGTCGTATCGAATAAATATATGCAATCACACCAACTGTGTGTCAAATGCACGGTGACTATGATATAGTGATACAACAGATATATCAGATGTATGCCGAAATGTATCTCAATATGATTTTAGTTTTATTTTTTTTCCATGTATCTATTCGGTATTATGTGTGTCAACCATGGTTAGGATATCAGCTATAAGTGATAAGACTTGATGATTTATTGAATAACACTGTTGTAATTCGGTTACGTCGGAAATGTGGATTTATAGTCGACACGCAGATAAAGTATTCTCATTCTAGCATATCGTTATTCGTTGTATTTGTTCTTGTTATCGTACGTTTGACATGATGATTTCTCGTCAAGAAAAACCTCTACATAAAATATTTCATTGTGTCGACTTAGGTAATCTTATTTTTATTTTTTTTATATTGTTCTCAACTTAGACGTGTCTTATATTATTGTAGGTGATATATGTGATTTTCGAATATTAGTTTTATTCGATATAAGTTAAATTTCAATTTGATATTCTTAACTATACATTTATTATTTTGTATTAAATTCATATTTTTGTAAATGATACATGCGATATATTTTGTTCTAAAAATATAACGATGCAATAAATTTGATATGTTATCACTGTTTTTAAATTAATATTGACAAACAAATTAGATGACGTGACCTAAAAATAAGTTTGTAGGTTTAGTTGTAACACTTCATTTTTTGATGTATACATTTATATCAAGTCAACATGTTAAACAAATTATTTTAAATTCAGTTTTGAAAGTTTTTTTTTTTGTTTTATTATTTTTACGATCATAATCCCAGAGTTTTAACACAATATTAGTGTTCTCTAAAATTATATAAAATTAAAATAACAGATTTGTCTTAATTTCAAGAGTGCCGTTTTAAAAGTTTAAAACTGCATAACAAAGTGGATTCACGTTAATTGTTTAAAATAAGCTTGTTTGTTTATTTTTGTATTAAACACAAACTAAGGAGAATTAGCGAATATAAATAAATTAATTAGGTACATGCGTTGTCCATGTTTTTGAAGTGAGTTCTAACATTTTATTAAATAATAAACATCTGGTACCCTTTTTCTATTAAACATTAAATGAACATTGATTAGTTCTTGTTAAAATCAATAAACGAGTGTTCATAATACATAATTTGTAGTTTTAACATTTAAAAAAAATATGTTTTAGATGATAACATTTTAAACCACAATGTTATGTAATAATAATTTTACGAATACAGAAAACATATTACTTAAGTTTTTGACATTATTAAACATGAATTTATTTATTCTAATCTCGTAAAGACCTAAATATTTTTAATGATATTGTACGATTTTAATTTAATTTTGTTAATTTAATATTTAATTTTTAAATATATTTCCTTATCACAATGGTTATAATATGTACGTAGTGTGATTAAAACAACGTATTTAGTATTATTGAAAAAAAATATTTATAGTAAATAATTCAATATAGGATGATTTTTAAATTATTTAAAAGATATTTATATATATTTAATTACACTTCTTACACAATTGAAGCAAATAATAATTAATCAAGTAGGATATCAATATTTTTTCCATAAATATTCAATATACCCCCCCCCCCCTCTTAATATCTTCGATGGTCCTTTCAATTATTTTCCTAGTTCTTCGAAAGTTGTTGACAGTGGTGATAAAATCAGAGACTCATTTGGTTGAATTGATAATATCAATAGATCATAATCAAAACCTGCCGAGTTTTAATTTTAATTTATGTAATTTTATGAAAGCATAACGTTTTTTACAGAATACCCCATGAATTATAAAGTTATAAATATGACTGTATGTTTTTTTGGGGGGTGTTTATAGCGAACCACGCGGATATGTCATATATTACCCATACATCTATCTAGTTAATTGATTTATACTTCAATGTTTTTGTTAAATTATTGTTCAAAATAGCGGTTTTAAAGGTGTTGGTTTGTACATACCGTAATTGTTTTGAATTTATTAACTTCGATTGTTCAATGGCGTTCTATTGTTCATAGGTTGATCTGGTTTAGCGGTCAGAGTACACGTCAGTACAGTAATACACCTAGTTTGGAACTCAATATAGAGTTAATAACACCGCATCGTAGTCAATCAAAATCGATTTTTAAAGTTAAGTATATGGTGTATTTATACTTCATTTTCAGTGCATTACTAGGCATAATATCGAAAACAATTTCATTTAAGGTATATTAATAAATTATATGTATAGTTGCGCGCAACAATCAAACGATGTTTTAATATTTTATGTTTCAAAAATTAGTACATAGTTGCTGTTACCTATTGAATTTTCATTTTAATAATATTAAAAAAATACTTCGTTTCACTGTGTCGGATTATCATAAGTGTATTCAAGTGTGATTCTTTATTTGCAGAAACAATTTAGATTGACTACCTTTGATTTAATAATAAAACCGAGTTGTCTGGCATACAAGCTTAGTTTTTTTTTTTGTTTCTGTTTTCTGTATAATGACTAAATTAATGACTTGTCGAGCATAATTTTTCGTCAGAGGCTTCAGAGATTATAAGTTGTTATTTAATTTGAGATTTATAGTGTCTTGGAGTAAAGCTTAATTGAGCGAACTTTTTCAAACTCAAAATCAAAAAATATTTTAAAATTTTGAAGTGAAGCTATTAAAATTAGTTTTTCAGAAATTTTAGTAAACAAACAATTATATTTTAATACGATAAAATAAACAACAATTGACTATTAATGAACATATTATTATAATCATAGTAAATTGCCATGTTCGATCGTCGATCAAGTATAATACGTCGGTGAGCACTTCTTAGAACTTTAGGAATGAGAATATTATATTGCACAAAGTTTATTATAACTTTTAATATTATTAAGTTACGTGACTTACCCACATCTATGTCATCGCATTGCGTTTTAATAGTATTCGATATCTATAATTATTTTATTTACTTATTTGCCTTGTAACTTGTTCATTATGTTCCAATGATATTATGTTCATGTATAATACAATAAAATAGGAACATTTGTTTTAAAGTTCAGAGTTTCAGACCACGATTTATCAATAAGATATGATAAGATATCACTTTTATAAATTCAATGAGGGAATTGCATGAGCTTGACAAATTTGATCAATATCGATATAATATGTAAAAATAAATTTGAATTTTATATCAAAATTATTATCACGAATTCGTATATTTTACTTATCAATATTTCATGGTTAGATATACTTATAGATGCATTTATACAGAAATTAATCGAACCACTGCACTACAACGAAAATATGGGCTTCGTGTACTGTTAACAGTGTTAACTTCGTTCTTGATGCATTTAAAATATTAAATAAATCCAAAATTAAAATTGGTCGAGTCGAGTTTTTTTTTTTTTAATTCTATAGTAACAGTTATCGATACTATTTTTTCTGTTTTTTGACACTGCGAATGCGCGTTTTTATATATATAACATTTTGTGTTATATTTCTATATAAATAATATCTAGTTCTTCAACCCTATCTCCCATTGAAAAATCCTGGTAGTACCATTGAAAAAACTTTGTTTATTCGTAAAATTATATAACTTTTAAAACACATTGATGATAGGACAAGTTACGTTGGAAATGTTTTGCATAGTATAAAATGTTTTTATTTATTCATAACACAAATGTCTTTCTTCCGGTCCGCATATTTGATTGTTCAACAAACTATCAGAATTCTATGGAAATATGGCTATAGATAAAAACTTTCAATGATTGTATACTTTTTATTTTGTTCGCAGTGGACACCTCGTCCATATATCTCATATATTATTGCAGGATAATAAGATTCTCCGTTAGACTTCTTGAATAGATGATTAATCAATAATTGTTAAATAATAAAGCGTACCAATTGTCTAATGTGTATCACCATGATCAGTAAGAATACAATCCATAAGTAAGTACATTTCCAAATTTTTCAGTTTTTTTTTTTTTGTATTAATGAAATCAAAAGAAAAACACAAACGTACACATTTTTATTGATCTACACATAATTTTACTGTTAAAATATAAATTAAACATGTGATGAGCGCACTATTCGTTTTCTTTCAGGTAACATAAAAAAAATGTACTTGTGTTGTTAGCTTTAAAATAAAGTGAATTGACTTATTGTCAGAATTAAAGTTAAAAACATAATTTGTGATCATACAGTGGATATAAAATTTTTTAAATAATAATACTAAAATTGTAATATTTTAAATATTCATAACTTTTACATACACTAAAATATCGTAAATATAAAAACCAATGACGTAAACAAAACGTTCGTAAATCATAACTTTATAAGATTGATAGTAGAGTTAAATAACTCAAACATTAAAACAAAATCACAATATATAATTATATAATAATTGGTTCTAATAACCATAAGTTTGCTATGTTGTGCGTGGGTTAGAGATGAAACAATAGTACGTTGATAAAGTTGAGAGAGAAAAACAATAATTTTATAATATATTAAAAACAATACATATTTTTGGTGTTTTTGTTTATATTCATTTGTCATACATTTTATAATATTTTGTAGCATTAAAATATTACTTGATTATCGACTTTAAAATATAACTACGTGACTAAACTGAAAATCAGAATTGATAGTTGATACTTTGGTATATACCAACCTTATATTTTAGTATGTGGGTCGGAAAACACTATACAAACTATCTGCAAATATAAAAAAGTACTAGATTTATTCTACTGTGCAAATATCATTTGGAGACGGGATTTGATTTAAATACAGAAATGTTTCCTCCTGAGTGTGTACATTTCAACACAATTGTATTCAAGTTGTATACGATGTAGTGATATTACGCATTCTGTCATTAGATTTGTTTACGTTAATAATAATTTATAGTAAGGAAGTTGTGCAATAACTTAAAGCAACTAAATAATTAAAATAAATCACTATAAATAATTAGTTTTAACACATAATGCAAGTGCTAAAACCTATATTCATTATGTATACTATTATATACATGTCTTGATAACTGAAATAAAGTTTACCATGTCTCACTTCGGTCATATTTTGTACGATTAATATTGCATTATTATAAACATAATATTATGTTATATTATGAATACTTAAAAATAACAATTAGTAGATGCCTAGTTTTTTAAAAATTTAAAACATACATACAATATACATGCAATATCGTTCATATGATAATGTGTTTTAAAATAGCTTTGGTTTAAAAATGTCAAGATTGTAATCCATGAAATGTCTGAAAAGTAGAATTAATTAAGAATTTAAAACGTTTTTTCCATGTTTTACTCACGTCATCTTGTTAATTAATTTTAACAACTAATGTTTTTAGACTTTCTACCTAACAACGAAGTTACACGGGTTTGATTTAAAAAAATAATGACGAAAATCAAAAAAAATATGTAAATGAGGGTTTTAATTTGGAAACTATGAGTTTTTTGATTTATGTGAAATATTACTTTAAAGTAAAATGTTATATTAACAAAGTTCAAAACATTGAATTATAATTAGTAATATTTTTAGGGGCATAGCATGAAAAAAAGAGAAATTGCTTAAAATATAATTAACGTAATATAAAAAGACAAATGGTTCTTTTATATTTTAAATGTTAATGAAGCTTATAGGTGAATTAAGTAGTTTGTGCATTATTAAAAGTAGATATTTAGTTTACAACATGGCTTATAGCTATTTTTTAATAACATATACCTACCTACTATAATAGGGTAGGTATATTTTTAAAAAAATTTCAATTTTTAAATATTAACTATGTACTAATTATAACTAATGTCTGATTTTATATTACTATTATCATTATTAAGGATAACAGTAAATGCATTTACAAAATATATGTATTATACTGTTTAATAAACGTAGATATCTGCCATAAAAAATAAACAAAATAATCACTCTCAAAAATTTCCTTTAATACATATTCATAAGATTATATGATTAATATAATCAAGTCACCGTAGTGAGGTTTAGATAAATTCAATATACATAATGTGTACGTTTAAAATAGTTGTTAAATAGTATTAATAATAATAATATGATTTTTTTTTTTGTTTTAGTCATGTACAAAAAACAAGTTTTTTGTATAATACTACTGTTAATAATATTATAATATATTGTTTTTAATAAAGGGCTATTTAATCTGACGATAGGATAGCAAATTACGAGCTTTACACCAAATTGAATAATAAACTAAAACCATATAATAATTCTATAATATATTAATTTCAACTTTCAAATTGTAAATTAAAAATGTAATTTTTAGTATCGTTACAATATTTAAACGTTTTTAAAATATAAAAGAAATGGCTCATTAGTTAGTTGATTCAATACATTATAGAAATATAAATTATATTAAAATTATGTATCTATTTTATTATTTATTGTTTAATGTCGTAATAAATTAATAATGAACATTTCATGATTTGTAATTCTGTGAATAACTCAGTTGAGGTATCATAAAAAAAATAGCTAGATAGAGCCACGTAAATGGTTATACCACTAGAGCGTGCTGTAGCTTATGTATATATTTTATAAAGTAACCATGTTTGCAACTAGATGACTCTTGAAATACTCGTATTACTCGTATTTTAGATTTAGACTTAAAAAATAATATTTTCGACTGTTGTAACCATGTTTCGGTGTTTAGAAACTAATGTAATTAAATTATATTATTAATTAATTGTAAAATTTGTTATAAATATTATAAATATAAAAAAATAAAATCAGTTACCATTTATATTAATACATTTAAAAAAAGGCAATTGATGATAGCCCATAATAGTATAGAACTTTCTATTTAGAAAAACGCAATTTATCTGAATTATTATTTTTTTGATCATACGCCCTTCTGTTGACATATTAAATGTTGAATAATACAATTTAGGTAACTAACGCATTTTATTATTTGTTTATTTTCATTATATATATATATATATATATATATATATATGTGTTTCAGACAATTTATATTTAATGTTACAATTAATAATATTTATTTCAAAATACATCAGGACGCGTAGCCTGGTCAATTGAGCGTATTTTAAGATAAGACACATGACAGATTTTTGTTATAAATGATAATATCGTTTAAAATAAATATTTGCAGTCTATCGTATTTTTTTTACTCTCAGTGCTTATGTATTTAAGATTAAATAAAAATTATTGTAAAAACATTTGTCTTTTTTTACGTGAACAGTTTTGATAACTGGGTAAAATAAAAATTAATATTCTTTACATTTGTAAATTGTACCTTACTTTCAGATAAGTATGTTAGTAGATACTCTTAGAAAATCACTGGAGGTTTGTTATATTTATTACTAACAAATGTTTGCGTATTTAGTTGCAGGTTAAAGAATTTTTGTTGAAATTGTTGGGTTTTTTTTTCCAAAGTAAAGAAAAAATGAAAAACTTTTGAAATGAAAAAAAAACTTGGATTTAGGCCAATTCATTTTCAGGTTTTTACTGTAAATCAATAATAATACAAATTACACAGAAATGAGGTATATAGTAATGTTTTAAAATTGTTTGACGTATTGAACTTTAGTGCCATAACATTGACATTTTTTTTATGTAATAATCTTAATACTTTATCATCTTAGGTTATTACTTATAAGTTTAAAGTTGTACATGTACAAGAAGCATAAGAAAGCATAAGAAGCAATAATGTTAATATACAAAAAAAAAAGAATAGTTTTTAAGATACAAGTGTAACTATACTATTTAAAAAGTAAGTATGAATTTAGTAAGTCAATGAAATTATTTATTCTGATAGGATTTTATTTTTTAATATTTCGTTAAAGTTTAAGAACTGAATGTGTTCATTTATACTTGGCCATTATTACAAAAATATATCATGTAGTAATAGTATTTCAGCCGGATTTAGATTAGGTTAGGCTGAACTCTGGAGTTGTAAACCATTGTTTGACTGAATATTTAGTATTTTTTAATTTATTAGTTAGTGGTATGTAACTCGATAAATGTTGCCATTAATTTAATTCTATAGCAAATATATGATATTATATATCACTGGATGATGCATAATAGGTAGATGACAATATATGTCTTATCTTCAGGTGCTTTGTTGGACATTTCATTACCATTTATTCTTGTGTAAGGGCTATTGGAATTTATGTATTTCAATAAGAAAATGTACGTTATCAATAGCTGACATTAGACTTTGATATAAGTATAAGCATATGTCAATTTTTAATTATTGTTACACGGAGATATTTTGGTTTAGTTAAATTTGTTTTTATAATGGTAGTAATAATTTTAGTTAACTGTTAATTAAAGCACACCTCAATACCGTTTTAATTTCTAACTATATTTATTCATTTAAATTATGTAAGTATACGTCTAAATGTATATTCAAACTTTCCTCTTGGGATTGATATAACTGTTATTATTGTTGGTATATTTCAAGACTCATTTACATAACAAAGTGCACCCAGTTAATTATTATATTTTGATACCATTAAATTATTTAAACAAGAGTTTGGTGTTGTGCTTACATTCATTAGAATATACCAAGTTTATAAAAATTACACACGTATATTTTTTAATATATTTAATTTATATTCTTCTTCATGATATACGTCTCGAGTATAAATATATTCTTTTTGGAATTTTATAAATATTATTAGTTAAGGGTATAGAATTCTGAATTTTAATTAACTTTCAAAATAATTTCAATATTATTAGACACTATACTACATCCTAATTATATACCTACAATACATGTACAATATACATATTTAACACTACATATATTAGGTAAATAATATAATAATTCATAATTTATTAAGCTTGTATACACAGTAATACGTGTATCATATACGTTATACATATAACAATAACAAGGACTACTGAAATTTTCAAATCGTCCTTGGTACTTAATAATACAACTCGTGGGTCAGAAATAACTAAAAATTTAAGTTAATTTTAATATATCCTTAGATTATATTGGTAATCGATTTATTAATACAATTTTAATATACATGTATAATTTAATACATTTCTTAATAGAGTTAAAAATATAAATGTTATCATTCATTATTTATAAATAATAATCATATAGCATGTCATATAATTATTGTCGTAATTTAAGTCATATAATTTACTACAGATTATATCACTAATACACCTTACATTTTCTCATTAAATGGTTAAAAATAAATTAAGCTTATTATTTGTAAAAGAGATGTTTACCAAAACATTATTTTAATTTTTGTATTGTACCTCTATATGTATAAATAAAAACTTTTAAGAAGGTTGAATACAATTTTAATCAATTTATCTTTATTGAATAATTTTATCTAAAATACTTCAAACCTCATTATATTATATAATTTTTCCAATTTTAAAACCTTGACACGAAACTGAAAAACGTGCCGTAATGATCTATATAATTGTATTTCGTTGAAAGGTAATTTATTTATTATAAAGGTTACTCAAAAAGGTTATTTATTACTGTCTTTAGAGACGGTCACCTAAATTGTATATAGTTCATAAAATCAATAGTAATATATTTTCATTTTAAATATACATTATAACTATCTAACTTTATAAAAATAATATTAACATTAGATACTTGTAAATTCACATTCCTATTATTAAATATAATTAATACTTAAATATTATTTTCAATACAATTTTATATAAATTTTTATTTTGTATGCGATATCGAAATGTTACAATTTGTTGTAGAATATGTATAACATTATATATTAATAATAATTTTAATTTATAAGTAAAGTGTGAATTTATAAGAATTTAAACAATTTATTTTATAATTCAATTTTCACTTCTGCAATGGAATTCAGTTAACTACAAATTACATAGGTACCAAATATTATCCAAAATTAATGATTTAAGTTATTATTAATAAGTATCATACTATTATAGTTTATAATATATTTATATAGTTAACGGCTTTCACTAAACTTGTCCATCTATTTCTCTCTGTCTAGAATCTCTTCAACCTTGCTTATTCAGCAATAGGTACATCTGATATCAAGATTTGTTTAATTGTGCCTTACAAGTAGATGTTTCCTGGATAGGTCTTAAATCATCACATTTTTTAATCAGTCTCCCTTACCATGATCAAGCATTATAAAATATTTTTAAACTTGTCTTATTGTAAATCTGTCCAAGATCTATGTTTTTTTCTGTATTCATAATCGCTTTAAGTTTTTATATTTGTTGGTCTATGCACTTTTCTATTACCAAAGATTAAATAATTTTCTTCGTTGAACTTTGCAATTGATTTCGTTTGGAAAATAAATTATATATTATAATCCTTCGACATTCTTTAAGTTGTCTATATAATTTAATTAGTTTGTAGTATTGTGTTATTTATTGAATATTTGATATCACACTTCCAGGCGGGTGATTTGTTATCCATTAATGATTTTGCAACGGTTCCACGACAAATATATAACCTTTATCATAAAAGTTGTGATTAGAAGTAATAATTGAACTTCATCTAAAGTAAATGTGTATTATTTGTTATTTTGATAATGGTATAGTGTATCACTTAACATCATTACCTACAACGTGTGTCGTGAACTAACGTCTTAAATTAAATTATTTAATTAATATTTTTTATAAATAATACATAATATAATATTATAATATAATTTTAATATTTTTTTAAACATTGTTTTTATTAATTCTTTTATATTCTATTAATGTTTATAATAATTGTATTGTATTAATGTATCTATGTGACTTTTATAAAAATGTTTAAATTTTGAATTAATATTTACGCGGGATATTTTGTTTTTGAGATATTTTAACGTGTCACCGGCATTAATAACTGTCTCGTGAATCTCGTAGGCTCTCCCAGTACAATTTACTTTTTCAAAATATGACGTACATATTACACTCATATAGGTACATACTTTTTGCATTTACTGTACAGTATATTTGTAGTTGTTAAAATTATATCGATATTGTTGTTGAGTATTGATATCTACAATAATATAATAAAGCAAAATTAATTTTGTGGTTTTTGTGATTAGGTACTAAACTTTTAAATTTTACATATAGTACCATATATTATAAGGACTAGTATTAAAATAGTTTGGTATTTTATTATTGACAGTGATTTATTGTTGACATATTATATAATATCAATTATTATTATACTATTGTACATTTCTTCGTTTATATATATATATATATATGTATATAATTTTGTTGTCTTAAAGTCTATTATTTTATGATTCTCCATTATTATACAGGTACATAGATAAATGTATAAATGCCTACGTTGTAGGCTGTAAATGTTGTAAAATTAAAACTTTCGATAAAATTGTATGTCTTATTATGGTTTTTGTTGCTTTTAAATTCAAATGTCTGCATATTATTTGGAGTTAATTTTCTATATTTGTCTTGTATTTTCTAATTATTTTATAAAATGTTTTTAAATTAGTTTCATTATTCTTTAAAAATTAATTTTATAATGTAACATGTGTTCACTTCATTCAAATTTAGTTTTCATCATTATTTTAAATACATTTGACCGATATACATAATTTTGAATAATAGACAAATAGTACTCGCTTCATTATATCGTATTAGAAAAACATTTTTTTATAGGTGTTTTAATAGTTTACACCAGTAAATATTGAAAATATTTATTGTTCATACTATTTATAGTTTTAGATGAATGGGTTTAATAATTATGGTCATCAGTTATATTATGCATAACGTATATCATTCGATAATATACGGAGTCGTTAACAACGAATTTTTTTAACAAAAGTTAAAGATTATAATATTTCAGACGACTGTAGGCCGGAGATACGTATCCCTCAATTCTTTGGAATTATAATAATATATATATATATACATTTATCAATGAAAATACGTAAAATCAAATTATCAAGCAATGCACTGCATTGTATAAAATTAAAAATATAAAATAATATATGAATTTGGCACAGCGTGACAAGAAACGCGGAAACCGGAACCACGAGTTCGAAATAGGAAATAATAAGCAGCTCGTAACAATTTCGTGACTTGCAGTTGTAAGCGACGCCGTTTGAAGTTAACCTTCAGTATTAAACCACGTATTGTACGCGACGTTCCAGATATTAATTGCATAATATGCAAAATAACTGCATACGTCCAGGAAAACGTCGTCAGATATTCGGAAATCGACCGTGTTTTTATTGGAACTCAAATTGGCCTTCACATTAGCGGTGGCTGTGCGATGAGTCGCATCTCAGCCATGTACATTGTACGACCTTGTATAACGCTCCTGTGATACCGAAGAGTTACCGGTCTTACGCTGTTACATATAATAGGTTTTGTAAATGTGGAAGTCGTTTCCTTTTGTAATTATCAATTTATTATGCTTTTCGATCGCTATAATATTACTATTGACGAAGTTTATAAAACAAAATGTCATTATGATTATGAAATATCTATGATGCTGCAGACTAAAAAAGCACAAGCACTCTGATTAAACGTTATACTGTGATAAAATATAATAATAATAAATAACGTTTTTTTTTTAAACGGATACTTAAACCACACCACATTTAAAACTAATTGAAAAATATGAAAATTATACGAACCTTTTATTTTGATTAAAATCTAATACAGCTTATTTTCGATATCATCAACGGAAAATATCTTCTTCATTTTAACTGTGGATTAAGGTGAATACAATTATTATGATTAGGATTTTAGGTTAGAACTGTATTTTCTTCTTCGTTCGTTTGTTTTTTTTTTGCGTTTTTTATTATAACGGATAGGGCTAATTTGATCTTTTATAGAAAACGGTGAAATGAGGTAAAAAAAAAAAATAAAAAAATAAATTGGCGATAAAACAATGTGAGCGGTTGGTGTCATTTCATTTTGCGCTGTATTTATTTATCGCAAGTCTTCCAGAAGGGAAGTTCTAGGGTTGTCACTGGATGTTGGGCAATTTATCACCTCTTTCTTGAAAGCACTATTCCATGTTAGCAATGTCTTTAGTAATGAATAGGTTTTCTTAGTATGAGGAACCAGGGATATTACTAAATATAGTATAAGGTTAAAGATAAAGTAGCTATTGAGATGATCTTAAAATAGGCTTATGTCAGTATGAGTTTGGACTCGTGGGGTAATAATCTTGTCAAACAATAACCATACAGAGTATACATACAAACATATAATAAGTCAGACATAAATTATTATAAGAATATATGTTCTATGGTTCTTAAATATTCATTTTATGTACAAGGTTTATTCTATATACATTATTTAGTTTTTTATTCTTATATTATTAAACAATTAATATATTTTTTATTAATCAGAAATTGGTCATATTTTATAACAAATAAAAATTTAATTAAAAACGCAATATTAAAAAATTATTTTGTAATAACTGTTATCTACCACTCATTTACTGATTAAAAAAATATTCTATATTACTTTAAATCGTATTTAAAAATTCTATAGAACTAAATTATTATTGTACCTATTCAAAATTATTTAAAACTAATATTCATATTGAATACGTTTTAAGTTTTAAGTAATACTTATTACTTATAACTCAAGTAATTGTTATTAATTCAATTATGTATTCGTAATTTAGCCTAACGCAGTGTGAAAAATGTATTATTTTCAATAATAAAACACATCGGCACCAATAGAAAAAAATAATAAGAAAGTATGCCGATGAAAATCATGAAGAATTATATAACGTAGAGTTTATGTCAAAGTATATCGACATTGATTTAACTCCATTTCTAAAATACTATCAGGACACAATGATGAATTAAAAACACAGTTTTCAAGTTAAGAAAAACTTCTTGGACAGTAAATGAAATTTCAAAAAAGTTTTACACAATTGGGATTTATAAATAATTTATTATATATCTTATAATTACCTTTTTGGATTGAATCATATCTTTCCAATAACAAAAATATTAGATCAGAACAAAATAATAAATTATATTAGTTATAATTCCTTAAATTCAATTTGAAATGGATATAGCTTTTTAAAAATCAATAATTTAACTTAATAACAAATAATTTATTGCATTTTTTAGTGTTGAAAAACATTTAAATTTATTTTTGAGGATATCGAATATGTGTTGTGAATAAGTGTTTTGGTTTTAAACTTAAACATATATCATATTTAATATTTATTCTTTTAATACATTTTTATATTTTAAGACCTCGTGTAATATTATTATCAGCGTTTCCATCGTTCATCCATCCGAGAAAAAGACTTCTGTCCATTCGTGCGTTTCCTCTTTCTAAACTATCGTCTGCATTATGCATCAGTTGTTGGCGTAAAGGTTTTCGTCACTCTCTTTGGATATGTTGCCTTTTTTATGAGAAAAAAAAACTATAGTAAAAATTACTCGTTCGCACAAATCATGGAATAAATCAATATTAACCGATTGAGAATAAATCCACAGAGTAACAAACTCAAGCAAAGGACATTAAGACTATGTGACCCACTTAAAAACTATTAAATTCAAAACGTATCTGATCTACTGTTCTATGGATTCCTGGATTTTTGTTTTGAGTATAAATATATAGGTTTTGAATAACTCATCAATTTGTCTTGCTTAATTTTACAACCAATCTATGAATTTAACTTAAAAATAATTCAATAGAATCCTGATAAGATAATTTGAAGACATAACATTTATGATATAGGCTATCAACCAAAACAATTAGATACATAAACCTATAATATTATTATACTATTATGATATATTCAATAGGTATGTTTCCATTCACTATTCCAGTATATCTTGTAGTTTATTAATTTAATTTAATTTAAAAAATAAGTATGAGAAAAAAGAATAGGAAACATATTAATTTAGTAATTTATTATTAAATCAAATAACATTAGTACTTTATAAAAAAAAGTTAATGCATTGTTCTAAAAATAACCAAATACTTTTTAAATTTTTGAAATAGTTGATAAATTTATTTTTTATATAATATTTGACATGTAATAAATTAGTTTTTTTAAACTTATTAATATGAATACTAACCATAATATATCTATAGACAAAACAAATTAGGATCTAAAATTAAGTGATAATTTTCAGAAGAAATAATTATATTATTATAAAAAATCATTTATTATATATTGCCCACAATAAAGTTTGCTGGAAAGTGTAATATACCTAGATATAATCGTAAAAAAAAAAAACAACAGTCGTAACCTTTATTATACATCGTGCAGAATATTTAAACAGTTAAATCGCTGATAAAAAAAATGGAAATATGATAAAATCGACTGAGGAATAAAAATGTAAACTGAACAAGGCGTGAGTTTTGTTACAAGAAGTTGATACGCTCGACGAATATTTAACGGATACTTACGTTACGTCGTATCTATTCTGTAACATGAAGAAAAAATCGTAGGTATATATATTATATATAAACGATTTCCTTATTTGTTCTAGTGGGTAGGTAGGTAAGAATATTGTGTAAATATTTTATTGATCATAAAATTTGGTACTTACTGGTTATCCCGATTACCTATACAACTTTCTGGTTAACTCAATTATATTATTATGACAACCAAAGGTTATATTGTGTACATTTTTTATATACAACATGGGTAGATGTAATTGGAAAGAACTCACTTATATTTCGAAACATAAAAAATGTAGTATGTATCTTGTATATTTATATTAAAAAAAGGCAATTCGTGTGTGTGTGTGTGTATGCAAATCACGGTCAAGTCAATCACATTCGTGATTGAGAAATTCGGTACATTGGGAATCGTATAACCAAGTACGCGCAATGTGCATTTCTAAACCAATTTTTTTTAATTTAACATTTTAAAGAGTGACTCACATCGGGATTGCTTGGCTCGTTGAAAAAGAATTTTTTTTTTTTTTGTTCGTATACGGTTGCCATTGGTTACGGAAAATAAAACAGTTATTATAATCGGGATATAATTTTAGACCTTTATTTTATATTTGGTCAAAACAACCCAAGCGACTGTGTTAAAAATACGCGTAGTTTACATTTAACCGCAGAGTTTAAGTCGGGGTAAATCCAATGGCATCATTTAATTTGTCACTGGCAACGCCGTGCAGGATGATAAGCCAGTATATTTTATGAGTAGAGCATATATACAATATATATATATATATATACCGACCGACCGACCGACCGTCCGACCTTCTATGTAATTGTTCGGTATACCGCACACCGCAGATACCTATAATGTTTTACGAGGACAGCCATTTCGTCTTCGTATATCCTTTATGTAATAGGATAATATACGAAGACGGCCGGGTCCACACAATTCGTATAATGTTATTTTTGTACCCGAGGCCGTCGATCGCCGGAAGGTAATTTAATTGTTATACTGCCGCGCGTCTCGAGTGCCCGATGATCGAGACATTCGAGACGTATTTTGGACGTCGGCGGCACCACACACACACACACACACACACACACACACACACACACTGAAACTCGCGATAGTTCTAGTGCATGTCATATATACATATATATATATATAATATATCGTATTTTCTTTTGGGATATCGAACACAAAAGAGAAATGTGCGTAGCGCGTGTGTGTGTGCGCGCGCGCGCGTGTGTTGGCGTGAGAGTGAACCGTAATGAAATGGGTAAAAAAAAAAAAAAGGAAGAGAAAAGGTATATTTTACCGGGAGCCGGAAAAATCCGGGGTGTGTTGTTTGGCTGTTCGGCCGTCGTCGGCCGCTGTCGGGCGGTTTCGCGTTTCCCGCGGTAACGTCGCGCCGGGCGTCTTCCGTCCGGCTCGGCGGCGGCCGGCGACGGATGACTCGCGTATCGGCCCCGTACAGAAGCGTGTCGTCGCCGCCGGCCCAACAGCCACGCGCTCGTCTTCGTAGTTTCAGTCTCGTAAGCTTAATCGAATAAACCTTCGTATATATATATATATATTTTATCACGACATCATAGTAGACAATAATAATATAGTAAAGACGAAAACGGTTTTTTTTTTTTTTTTTTTTTTTAAATTGAAAATACACGAGAGTAAAAAACATCATTCTCTATCTCCGGCGTGTCTTTTACCCGAAAAGGTTCCGTAACAACAGTATAATATAGTTATAAATAATACGATCGCCATAATATCATACGTCTTATTGACGGCTGTCGCAAAGGCAATGGCCATCGTCGGGTCTGCAGTCGTCCACCACCACTACCATCGACAGCAGCACCACCACCACATCCGCCGCACGCCGAAACTTTCCGTCTTGGCGTTGTTTTAATATGGACGACCGGTTTCTGCAAGACGTAAGAGTACTATATAATATCATTATGACATATCGGAGTATTTTTAATATATTTTGAAGTACACATTAAATTAGCGCGATTTGTATTCGTTGATTATTATTTTCACTTTTTGATTTTCGTTGCAATGTATTCGAAAAAAAAAATAATACCTTTCCGAGCTTGTTAATTTTTTATCCGTATTTTTTTTTTCTGTTGATTGACATGTTTAATCTCGAGCACAACTAAAGTGACGTACTAAAGAATGAAAAAAAATTGGCTTGTATATTACGACAATTTCATAATAATAAATATCGTGTGACAATGGTTTTGTAAATTGCGTACCGAACTAGACACTGTGTTCGGGTTACACTGGATGCTTTTAATTTTCGACCCTTTAATAATGCAATTCCATTTAAAAACATGAAAACAAAAATTCCAGGAAGCTGATAGTCATTAAAGCACCTGAGTAATAAAAAAAAATCTCGATATTGTGTCCTCAAAGTACCACTTCTATAATATAAATTGTGAAAAATACTTTTGATATTATAATTATTATGCTATTGTCGTATACAATAAATAATACAGTTAACAATAATTTACTGACAATGTGAAATGTTTTGAAATAACTGAAGCAAATTATTGTTGATACAAAAATAAAACGAATATCAATTTAACTAATCAAATAGAAAAGGAAAAACTCAAATATATGATTTAAAATTCTAGGTAAATTTTTTTTGAATAAAATATCTGTGATATTTGCATCGTTTTCGGATTCTAGTTTAGGTTTAATTTAACTTAGCGTTGAATTTAAATTTAACCTATCTTCATAAGATTTATTTAAATAGTAAACTAAATAGATAAACATTTTAAATTTAACATAAAATTATGAAAAAAATATTAAAATATAATTCTCTCTATATAAATCTAAAATTTGAAAAAAAAATATAAACGTATCAATAAATATGTATTAACTACAGTAATATTATAAGAGATAAAAACGTAGATAATTTATGAATGAATAAAATAACCTATTTGAACAAATTGATAACGTATTATTTAATATTTGTCTTATTACATTTTACTATCTTATCAAAATTGAGGATAATTATTATTAATTAATATAATATAATAGTTAAAATCAAGTCGTATATTAAAACAATATTATGTCGATGAGCGAAAATAAACTAAAACATTATAAATGTATTTATTTGTCCTCAGATGTAGATCATAATAAATAACATAAAGACTACAGCAGTGCAGTATCAATATAATTATTATAAATATAACTGTGATAATAATGAATAATATTAAACAACGTTCTTGAAAATAATATACATATTTATTAAACAAGCAAAATAACATTTAGACAACTCGTATAGGTTTATTTTATTATTGTTTATAACTTACAAATTTGAATAAAAACGTTTGTTCTTCCGCTAATTACAACTTATGAACATATCTATCGTTGTTATAACACATTGTTGAAATATTTATAAGCTAATATTTTAAATCAATTTTAAGCAGTTGCATAAATGTTTTAAATTAAAATACATAATTTAAAGTTTTAGTAGGTGTACTAAATACGTTACTTTTAAACATACATAAAGACATAGAGAAGGTAAAAAAGGATATAATTTCTTGTAGAACTTAAATTTGTTCGCTTCGGTTTTACATTTACTTAACCCAACCTCATCAGACTTTCTAAAACTTGTTTAAATAGTATGCTTATGAACATTAAACTATACATTTACATAATTTTCCAAGATAATAAAATATTTTAAGTAAGAAATATCGAATATTAACTATATAAGTTATAAAATTCCCACACAAAATATTTTACAGTAACATATTTTTACAAAAAATATAAGCAACCATATTGACTATTTTTGAGTTAATTTAAATAATATCGACCATTATTCGTAAATTATATTAAATGAAAATTATCATTCTATATATTTTTATTAGGCAGTTAGAATGTATAATATTTACGAAACATAGTATAATACATTAAAACGCAACTTACCAAACTTTTTTAAATATTTTTTTTCGAACTATCCAAACAAGATGTACAACTACACGTTATAAATTTTAAAAATATTTTAATCTTTCCATGCATGAATATTCATCCTTAGAACTTGTATTCAAGTAAACGAGAGTTAATATTGTAAAGTTTCTTTGATGTGTCAAGTATGCATCATCGGTACAAGAAAATGGACTTTATGTTTTAACGACGAAAAGAAAAAGTCGTTGTATAAGAAAACTTTTTTCCTTAAGTTGTTCTCAAGTGCATTAACGATCTTAACCATATATAGTCTTTCATATTATATGTAGTAAATCAATCGTAGTGTACTGTGTAGGCTGGTTTCTATAACATTATTTAGTTTATAAATTTAAACGCTAAATATTCAGCACTTTTTAGAATAGGTGTACACTTTTAGAGTCATGACTGTTTCGTTTTATAAAGATTAATGGCTTTTAGAAGTTGACATTTATAAATTTGTATTATTATATAAGTTTAGTATAGTTTTGTTTTTATAGTTGATTTTATAAAATATATACTCAATATATTATTTTATAGACGTGAATTTATAATAATTAGTTGATTCATCTGTAAAATTATAATTGTCATATAATTTAAAGTATGTTTTTTTCATTTTATTAAACGTTCTAGATGTTGATTTGTTTATTAATATAAAACAAGCAATAAATCATACGTATTATGCGTATTCAATGGGTTTTGTTAATTAGGGGACGTGTATACAAATATTTTTTCAGCAAATCGAGTCTCTGCGATGACTTACCGTAAGTTAAAATATTATATTGATTAAATATAAGTTAACATTATAATCAAATTATTAAATTATACACGCAAAACTGCCGATTAAACTTGTTCGTTGTCAATTAATTGAATAACCGTGAAACATAAATCGAGAATAAGAAAAGAAGGAATCGGCAAGAATCGTTTTTTTTATTTTTATAATTATAATTATTATACTTACTGCTGACGACTAATAATTGTCCACGATATAATCTCGCAACGTGTTTCGTATTATGATTTTCGTATAATTGCACAATTTTTGTTAAATAAACCCAGTTATTTTTAGTTTTAACACATCTTTAAAAGTTTTGACAGTTTGCGAGAGCAATGATAGATTGCCGCGCCCGTCCGCGGTGGAGAGCGCATTTCGGAACTTTCCGCATGGATACAGTTTTGTGGGAGGTGGGGATATAATGTTATTATATATTACTCGGAAATCGATTAAAACGCGTACATAATGCGTTATATACCTAATACAATTTTACGTTGCGGCGAAACATCATGTCATACTATACATATAGGCACATATTACTGTCCGTTTCTACATGAGCCATATAATAATATTATTGTACCGCAGCTGCTGAAATTGGCCCGTGTTTGCGGATTTAATGTTTTAAATAAGTATACACGGCGTAGTTAACGGGCGGCGAACACAATCATAATAATAGTAATCATTTTATCGAGCCCGGTCGCCCTTAGTCGTTTCGTACGAATGGCACGTGGGTACCGCAACAAAAGTTGTAAAATGAGTTCCACCGCGTTTTAACGATGTGTTATATTTTTATATTTTAGTGAACCTTATAATACTAAAATAATATTGTCACGACTACAACTGCTGGAACCCGTTGCATAAACACTAGTATTTTTGGATACTATTGCCGTTTTAGGACGACAGAGAATATCGAAATCGTTCTATAGCGAAAAACCACGACTATATAAAACCTATACCTGCAATCATATAAATACATACATATATACATACCTACATAGTACATCATACATACACATGCATACATACATATATACATACATACATACATACATGCATACATACATACATACATACATACATACATGCATACATACATGCATACATACATACATACATACATACATGCATACATACATACATACATACATATATACATACATACATACATTCATACATACATACATACATACATACATACATACATATGACGTATGGGATAGCATGAACGTCGAAAGACATAACGCGGGGTTTCCCTAATGCAGTATATACACAGTTTTCCCGGGGGTCCAAAAGGTCAACATTGACTTTGTGCTGTAGAAAGAGAAAAATAGAGAGAAAGAGAGAGTACAGAAAGGAAAAGTGGCGGCGGTGACGACGATACGCGCGTACTCAAATTCACGTGCGCGAGTGTGCGTCTGTGTGCGTATGGTCGTAGTTTTATTAGTGTGCCGCCATAAAACCTCTCGCGGCATTCCGCCGCCGCCGCCGCCGCCGCTTTCGGGGTCCCACGTGTATTTTTACTTAAATAAAAGTGTCTCTTTTGTGATTGCTGTCTTTTGTTTCCGGCACAGCGTACGCAGTGCATTATATACGTAGGTACCTATTACTACTGCAACTGTGCACGTCCATTAATCACCCAGACGTCCGGCTTGGCTCCCGAGCCCGCGGGGGGGTTACGCCGGTACCGCTGCTGCTCGTTCTCGCGATAAGCCCCGACGCGGAAGAGGGTTACCTATGCATATGCCCGCCGTGTCGTTAAAGCCGTCCGTATACGTTAGTCAACCCGATCCGGAGAAGTTTTAGATTTATGCCGGCGCTGCCGCCGGAGTTAAGGCAAACGTTTCTTTACCGTCCACTATAATAATACGTGCGACACGTAAAATAATTTTATAATTCGCGTATACGGAACTACAATGAAAGGGAATCGTTGTGCAAGCAGATTAGGGGGGGGGTACGAGTGAAATCCCCGAACGGTCTTGGCGGGGATACGTCTGTTTGGTAAATATTTACTGCAATAATTGACTACTGCGACGATCCTATTGTGTATATATGGGATGCTATTGGGCGCCGACCAAACGTGAGATGCGCCCCGCAACGAATTTAATTACTGTCCTGGTTTTATTTCATCGTAGTCGTACCTGTTTAAAATACAAGAGTCTAAAATATAAACACGGTCCGTTTGATTTATACTATTGTTGTCGCCATCATTGTTTGCACGCTGTTTTATAATATTTTCTTTGCATACGATGATTTTTTTCGATAGATATTATACAGAAAAAACACCTAAAGAAGAAACAGACGTAACTACTTAATACATTTAATATTCTGGAACAAATAGTTTTTACCAGAGACCTTTTCAATAAACTTTAAATAAACTTTTTTTTCCGAAATAAACTGATGAATAACGAAAAAAATAACTGTATACAATTTTTATGTTAAAATATTTTTTTTTTTTTTTAAACTAATAATTATTTGCTAGCTTTTGTGCTACTAACTATATCTTTTAAAATGATAAGCTGACTGTATAAAAAAAGTACCACTACCAAGAGAGTGCCACCCGGGGCGATTGACCCGTTCCTAACACCTCTAAATATGCGTTGCACTTAAATAAATTGCTTATTATTCTATTTTTTATACAAGCTAACTTATATTTATTATTAGAAAGCAGCATGTTCTACGGTTTTGGTTTTTATAAAAATAACTACCATAACCCGGAATTTTATTATTAGCCGATTAAATGATAATTTATACACAATCATTAAAGAAGTAACAAACAAAAGCCAAATTATAAACTGATTTTATATTTGCAATTTAAGCGATAATGTTTTAAACCAATTTAAAACTTTAAGAAATTGTACTCTAATTTGCATATTGTATTGAATATAATACCTGTAATATCCTTTAACTAAAAAAAGTAAAATCACTGATGAATAAATAATTAATAATGAATTATCATACTATTTTTTTCGATTTATATATAGAGAATTTTTTATTATTATTTTTTTACTAGAATCTGGTGACAAATAAAATAAATTTGTTTTGTTTATTAGTTTAAAACACAATGACAGTATAAAATAATTTTGTGTGACAAATTATTAAATTTAAAAAAAAATAAACGTTTATCTTAATTTTCATAATTTGTTCATTACTTAAGTTGTGCTCTCTACAATGTTATAGAAATACTCTATGTGTTTAATATTGATCTTAAATAGATATCAGAAATATAACGTCATGTCGACGGAGTCACACAAATTTACATCTCTAAGACAAGCTAGGAAATCAGTTTCTATCGCAGAAAAAGAGGTAAGAGTGTTGTTTAATAAAATAATTACTTAACCTATTACATATACTACACTATACAAAACAAGATTTAATTTGATTTAATTTATGAAATGATACTAAATATGTATACACTATATAAACATAAATATACTTATAAAGTTATAAACACCTGTTGGTTTTATACGAGATTTTTATCATGTTTTTACATAGATAAATACTAAATTTGTGTGAATAATGTGTGCTATTAATTGTCTTGACTATCTTAAAATAATATTATATACATGTATTTAATTGTTAACATTATAAGTTTGTTATATTTCACTTATACACATAATACTTTTCTCTCATAGCTGTGTATGATCACCCTACTCAAATCCATAGTAGTATTTAATATGCATCGATGTAAAACAATATTTCGTCGATTAATATTGCTTTTATAAAATGGTTTTACATCATTTATTTATAAACCATATGCAATTTAAAAAAATATTCCATGCCAAATTTGTAATTTAAAAAGTAAGTATAATTTCGATTTAAATTTAAATACAAATAACTAATAAAAAATTTGAAATGCCAATTGATTACTTTTTAGTCAAGTGTTTGAAAAAAGTTATAACTTATTATTCAAAATATTGTTATTATAGATCAACAATTCTTAATACATTTTTAAAATTAGTTGTTAATACCAAAATAAACATTATATCTAATGCAATCAGAATAATAATATTTTTATTGTTATTCTACACTTAGTATTAATATACTAATATAAATTGGAAAATTTTAATTGTTCGTTACATTTTATAATATAATGCATTACAATCAATTTATTTGTCATATATCAAGCATGCTAACCCATATTTAATCATTTAATAATTAGGTTAATACAATTTTCATTTATGGAATTTATTTAGATAGAAACTTATGTTTAGTATCAATACTAATGCTATACTTTTAGGTCTCTAGATTTTTTAATTCTTCTAGACAAATGTATCTTAACCTTTTTACTGTAGTAACCCCCTTTGTAAATATACATTTTTTAGTGAACCCAACATAAATTTTTTTTATATATTTAAGCAACGAAAAATTTCTTCTTGTATCGTATATATCGTCCAGATAGATATCTACATATCTCACATAAATTAATAATATAGGTTTATTGTTAATATCAGTAGATTTATCAAGTAAAATCATATATTATATTATATTATATTGATTACATTTTTATATTACTTTTTTAAATTATTTGACATTTTTAATGTCAAACAATTTAATTTTTTTTATTAAATACAGTGTTTAGGTAATTTTAAAAATTTTAAAATAACGTAATTTGAATAAATTAATTATTAAAAAAAAAAAAAAAAAATTTTCCGAATAAAAATAATAAATAATATTAAAATATAAATATTGTCTATAAATAGACATATTATACTACTTATAAGCTACACAAACAGGATGTTTACAAGAGAGAAAACAATTTATTGCTGAAACGACAACTATTAGAGCGTAACAGAAGTATGTACACTTTACAAACTCAAAACTTAATTAATTACAGTGTTTTAAAGACAGTTGAAAATTACCTGATCAAAATTTAATTATATAGCTTTTATATGTGGTAAAATGTGAGTCGTGTTCAAGAACAGAGTAGTATCCGCTTTGTTTTCATTTTCCTTCAACAAAGTAGAAATTATAATTAACTAACAATATTTTTCTCCTTGTTTGTTATGGTACACGCAAAAGCTTATTTGTCTGGCATATTTATATTTATGCAATATTTACTTTCATTAAAAATAGGGTTTTATTTATTAATATCGTTATGTTTATAATAGATAATTTGATATTCCGCAAATATTCAATAACGCTCGAAAGTAATGTGTTAAAAAAAAATAATAATTATTATAACTATAAAGTTTTATAATACCCCATAATATAATATAATATAATATAATATAAATAAATTATAAAAATATCCCATGATAATAATAATAAACTATTAATATGGTTGAACAATTTTCACGAATGCTTGCGGTGTCATAAATGTACACGATTTGCATTTCCATCCAATTTTATATTATAAGCTCAAACAGTCAAGAACGAAAATTCCAAATATGCTAAATATGCTAAGACAATAGGTTAACTAAAATAAAATAATTCAGTTCTGTTTCATGCGTTTAATTAATATTTAATGGTTAGAATATTGAATCGAACCACATATTTGTCTAGCTCATATGGTAAAATATGTAATATTGTTATTTTGACAAAAAACATGGAAATCAAAATTCAGCATATCAAAATGGAACTTCTTAAAATGTATGTATAATATAATATATTATATTTGATAATTTTAATTGTTTTTAACTAATAGCTATACAGTTTATAATAACAAATATTTAAATCGTATTGAATTGTTTTTTTAAATTAGAGCACAACGCTATTATTGTCTATTCATAGTATTTCCAAGCAAATAATATTATTATGAAACTAAGTGTAAAATTGGATACTCATAATACGAGTAAAACATTATAACATATATTATACACCAAACATGTACTCATATCATATATATTATTATTTATGGCCTGAAAGTTTATATACCTTATGCTGTTAACACTACATTTGTTTGTAAGGTAAACAAAGTTCATAATATAACAAAATAATAGTTTGGAATGTCATAATTACTATCGTATGCTTACCTCTGTAATTTGTATTGGGACTATTTAATTTGAAGCTAATGTATCGTAATAAAGGCGCAGTTAGCACGAATGTCTAATTGGATAGATCAGCGTGGAAAGTCACGTAATTTCGTCATGATGTTAAAATCAATATAATTGGATTAATATTTATAATAATGACTAAAATATAGTTAGTGGAAACATTCATCGATTTCGATCAACACGAAAATGTTTGTTATAATTAGGCATATTTATACAAGGAACATAAATCTATTTATTATAATATCCCAAAACATATTTATTTAATTGTAAATTGTATTATTGAATTGATGAAGGTAGTAATGAAAAATTGAAATTGAAATATTTCTCATACTGTTGTGTTGAATTTTGAAATAATAAAATAATATACATATTTACGCAGCTAATTATGTCTTTATACTTCGGGGAAGGAATTCAATGTATCAATGCAAATGTGTATTAGATTAATAATTTTGTGAAACCCAATACCTATATTCATTATTACATTATGTATGTATAAATAAGACTTAGAAAATATATTAAAATATAAATGTAGTTAATATTGACCGTGTCGAGAACCGAATATGAAAATAGTTTAGTCATATTTTTGATTGTCATCAAACTAATATGTATTATCATACATATTATTAATGAATATAATGAATTATTATAAATTTTCACTTGCATAATATCTATCACGGAAAGAGCAACAAAGTTGGAAAAAAAATCAAATGTTTTTGTATTTATTTTATTTTGTGATTGTTGTTTTAAATGTATTTATTTTTATAGGCCAAAACGCGTTTCTCAAATCCCCGAAGTGCGCTGCCATTTCAGAAGGGTTTGACCTTGCAAACCCATACGTTTTATTTATTTGCACAATATTTAATCTGACGGAGAAATTTCTGGGTAGCTTCAGTCTTCCGGGAGTACTTTATTCCTCACGCACTCGTTCCGGTAGTTATGGTGTATAATAATATTATAATAATGAAGTTTTAAACTGCGAAAACCGTACGCGCCGTAGTAATGCGCGATTGCTACCAACATTTTAATGCGAGCAAAACGCGTTTCCAGAACGTTCGTTAAAATATTCAGATGTCACCGATCGTCATGGGTACCTATAGGGACGAATCAAACGAACCCATTTAGATACACATCTCATTTAAAACCAAACAATATAATCATCATATCGGAGGTAACAATTTTATTTTTGTCCTCTGAAAAAAAAAAAAATCTACCAACGTTTAATTCATTTAAATACGTGACAATTACATCATGTACAACATTTTATTTACATCCGCAGCAAGGAAAAAAATCCATATTATTATTATCACAATATCATTTATCAAAACGTCGACGGACGACGACGCGGTTGTCGAGGGTTTGCAAAGTCATCGCTGACGGCGCGAGACGTGATGTCGTCGTGCCACGAATATTCCGTTCACGTCCGGGCACCTAGAGCATCGGACAATCGAATTTCATCATTTCGAACGCGTATAACGTCGCGCGCGATGACGATCTGCTTCAGTGCATTTCGAATATTTAACCGACGACGTTGACTAAAATAACAATAACAACAACAACAACCGCAACAACAGCACAGTGTGCTCATTATTATAGACGAGATAATTTATTATTTTAGACGTTTCGAAACGGTTTCAGATCCGAGACCCGCCTCCGGGTCCTTCTCGACGGAAAACCAACTCTCCCGCCGCACCCCTTACACACGGCGACGGACAACCCCCAGCGATGCGATAACCTCCTCCTTCGCATCCGTAAACACCCCCGCCACTTCCGATACGAATTATAACGTGCCCAGAGTCTGCGGCGATGGAAGCGGTGCGTAATAAACCGCACGCAGAGGGATAACGAACGCTCGCCGCTGCCAGAGTTTACGGCGATTTGCGCCGGCGGTTAATCTAATAATTTCGGCGAGTTACGATGCCGCAGCCACCGCGCTCCGTGTTGACTGGATCTATCCCGCGCGCGCAGCCGTAATTGTCAACGGATTACGGTTTTGGCGGTGGTGGGAAACTAAGCCTCGTCGCAACCGACGACGGAGACGACGTCGACTAACACTACTGCTACTACCACTACCACTACCACTACCACTACCACTACCACTACCACTACAACTACTAAAACTAGACTATACGACTACCACGACGGTTTTAACAATAAACCCGAGCCCGTTTCGATCGTAATTTGTCGATAGAGTGTGTGTGTGTGTGTGTGTGTGAGAGAGAGAGGAGTGTGGCCCGGGACTACTGGATATTACAACGCCGCAAACGTGTTTAATATATTATATTATATGAATGTTTAATATACTCGTGATGCTATATTATTATACAGGATGTGATGATGGCTGTATTGCGTCTCGCAGTCTCCGTCTTCGTCGGTCAACGTTTATCTGTCGAGACGATAATAATATATGTAATATATCTACTCATTTATATTACATACGGATAGTTTAACGCTTTTTTATTGCTTGTGATTTTTATTTTTTTAATTTTATCAGTAATATATCATGGGATTTTGAGTTCATCTTTCGCAGTTTGGGCGCATACATAGTAATAATCGTATGCATACAGTAATATAAAATATTGTCAACGTTATAATATTATAAAATATGCACGAAAAATATAGGTGAACAACACGTGTTGTTGAAGTTAAATATCTTTTATGATAAAAATATTTTCGACGTTGTAAACTAGCGGAACGAATTATTCCTATCAGAATAAATGACCATAAAACGAACACCCTGTATGCCGTTCATAACACACTGTTGGTTCGGTGATACGACGAACAAAAAATTATATTCTCACTCATTCGCCGTATAATCGTGTAGGTATACTATACCCACAGATATCGTATAATTTAGTACGTACATGACGCCACGCACGCACGTGTACTATGCATAATATATTATAATATCATAATACATACACGATACACGTCGTGTATAATATCATATGGTGCCAATCGGCTTGCGGTCCTGTTTACGGGTTCGACATGTTCGAAAATGTCTCATCCAGTATTACGTAGGTACCTCCTATATACTATGACGCACGTCACTGTCAAAAACTATAATCTCTCGTTTATAAAATATATCGTTATTGCATTTAAAAAATCACATTATATGTCCCTCAGCACGGCTACGAAATGGCACAGTCAGCGGAAGGCATTTGTGGAAAAATAACTTCGGTGATAACAGTGAATTTGAAACTTAAACTAAGGCTATTTTTCATTATTACAACGAATGAAAATAATGAACATAAATGGTTAGTAGCTCAAACACGATCACTACCATTGGTTTTACGGGACCAATGAAAAATTCTAAACACGGAAAATATTTTGTTTTAGAAAAACTGAAATAAAAAGATTTTATGCGTACTCGTGGCGCGTCTCTTTCTGGTTTACCTAAACTAGAGCAATGCACAATATTTAGTATTGACAAAAACCGCAGTCGGGATTACGATATATTTAGGGGTGTACGTGCAAATGGTTTTTTTTTGCAAATTGCAACATCGACTTTTGTCGAGGACTATTTATATATGTTTACATTTATTTATAATAACTTAAATAACTTGCTATAATATAATATCGAACAACTTGGAGGGAGGCAATGTTTATTTTTACCGAAAAAATCTCACGCGTTTTCATAAAATTATACAGTAGTTTCAAATCTCTTTAGCAGCATAACTTTAAACCACAAATTCCGAGTAATATATTTCGCGTTAATATTATAAAACGTAGAGCAATTTCAATTTAATTATATTTAATTTCAGAAATGAATCAAGCGCTTTATTAAATGTCATTAATGTACAATGTATAATACACATATATAAGTTAATTACACTTTAACATTTCGTTTTGTGTTTTTATATACAGTTTTAAATAAAAATAATTAAATATATTTAAATTTTTTATATGAAATGTTTTGACGTCAGCGAAATTAATTTTTATACAAATGTTACGCTGGATCTTATATTTATTTTACCTATATACATTTGTTAAAATTTAAACTTATTTTCAAAGACTTTATGACTATTAACACTTTATTTATAGTAAATAAAAATATTATAGCTATTACTATAAATTTATAATAATATTATTATTACATAACTTAGAATTTTTTTTCTACATACTAATATAATTTACGTAAGATTTTTGAATTATAATTTAAAGTATTATTATTTACTGAAATCTAACGCTAATTAAATGGTAAAATATAAAATAGTTATAATTAAAACACACATTTTATAATTTTATAAAATTTTACTCACCCGACACTGTAATCCGTCAATTTCAAAGAATACATTTTATTTTTTACTATAGTAAAACTTTGGAATTGTGTTTATATTATCATTAAACATGACTTAATTATTATAAAATATATGTGTTTCCAAAATGAAACCTAAATGCTAAACTGTTTTAAAATCACACAATAAAATATTAATTTAATTACGTGTTGACACGATACATCGAAGTAGTTCTTATTTCTATCTTGCATGCATTTCACGATTCTATAGAATTTATCGTATTGTTGTTTTATGCTATAAAATTTAATATTAATAGTTCATTACGGTTGGTCGAAAAGGATTTACTTATGTCTCACAACGCCAGTTATCGGTAAAGATATATATTATGTACCGAACACTGCCGACGAAATTGTACATACCATGTTAGTTTCGTAAGTTATGGTCTGTTGGGAAAGACAGATATGTTGTCGGACTTGGGAGCGTCGTTGACCAACATGTCGTCACTGTTTGTTCACACTCCTCGCCGTATGCGTCGTGGCGGTGACCATAAAACGTCAAAATCGATAACGGGGAATTATCTCCGATACTTCTTCTCCTACTACTAAACGTACTTCAATAGTTCGATATAATATAATATATTATTATGGTATAATAATATTATATACGTAATGCGAGCAAATCTCATATTGCTTATTTTTTCGTTTATCCATTTTAAAGTCATAAGACCATAATAAATCGGAATAAAAACGTGAATAAAAATATGAATACATTAAAGCGTTGAGATTTTAGGAAATCAGCGCGTAATAGAAGTAATATAAGTCGAAAATTACTTTGAGACGTCAAAAGTATTCACGAAGAATCGAGATTTCTGTTGCAAAGTCGTCGACGTGATGCTCAAAATTAAACCCGAGATTCGGGCTAATAATAATAATAATAATAATAACGTTATTGCTTAAATATTAAAACGGCAACGTGGCGCCCGCAATTAGCTCTATTAATGTTTTCCCGTACGGGACACACCTATACCGTGTAATATAATATATTATTATTATATTATGTTCTCGTCGTGTGTACTAATATAATAATATATAGTAATATACATATATATATATATATAGTCGGTCGGTTTAATGCATCGCACGTAACGACATGGGCGTTTTGCACATCACACATTCGTATATATTATCATCGTCGTTCTGCCTTTTGTTGACTTATATTATAATATGCGAGCGCACCCGCCGCACTCGTAACTTTCAAACTTTCCGTTCAGCCCGCACGGCGCGGGGTACGCGCTAATAACGTTTCGGCGCGCATTACGAATGTTTGTCGGATATTATTATTATATTATTCTCGTTTCTCGCGTTTAACAAATACTGAAATACTGCTGCAGCCGACGTGTCGCGCGATAAAACACGAGCCGCCAAAGTGTGTTGTTCGACTGTCGGCGGGTTATTTATTTTTTTGTTTTATTTCTTCGGGAGTTTCACGCATAGTTGTCGTCGGCACGGCGGAAACTATCCGATCGTGCACACTTCTTCGTGCATATATTAAACGAACGCCGCCGACCGACAAAGTTTACGGGTACGGGAAAAATACTTTCGACGGGCCGGCGACGACGACGACGACAACGACGGATGGTGGAAATACGGTACCGCGTTTAGTGCACGTCACATTTCGAGCACGCGAGTTTCGCTTTTGAGTAATTTCCCTTTCAAACGGTAAACGATGCGGACTATGCGTCGTTCGACCATTATTTCGGAGACAAACAGTAGTTGCGATTACACGTCGACCACAGACGGCGATCAATTTTATCTTACCCGGTGATGACGACGAAATCGATATATTATATTTTATCTACGGAAATATTTAGTTATTAGGTCGTGTTGCGCGTATAGTTCGCGGTTTTAAACCGTTTAACTAGAAATAATTTCCATCATAGAAAAGCACTATACCGCCGTGTATATAGTGTTGGAGTCGATAAATGGTCTACATGCGACTCGTAGACGAACTTTTTCTGGCCAACAGACAAGATATATTTTATTTTCTAAATAAATTATTATTTTTTATGCTGAATTAATTGAGGTTTTCTTAATTTCATTTTCATTTTTTGAGTTTGCCTGTACTTTCTTTGGATTAACATAATTTTTAATGGTCCCGGAAACTTCTGAGTTCCTTAAGTGGCTCTCCATAAATTTTAATTGATAATCCCTTGTATAGATTTTAGTAATGTTGGCATTACGAGAGTTACAGCGCGTTTTCGATTCACAAATTCAATTATTTTTAAATTATTATTAAAATTATAATACGTAAGAATTGTGTTGGATAAATTTAAGTTTAACTTTGTTTAACTGTTTCAGATTAATCTACATAGAAAAACAGTTAGCTGGTGATTTATTCATATCATTTTAAACATTGCCTATTAGATACAATGTACTTGCAGATAACCGTCACTTCATAATATATTACGAATGATTTACTGTTACACATGTCTGACTCACGTGTTATACCTAACCGTTCGGTGTATATTATTGAATACGTTTTAAAAAACAGATACAATTGTATTTTATGGAACGAAAATAGAACCTTTTTTTTTATTTGTGAGAAATAAGACCTACCATAGCGAAATGCAAGTTTTAGTGATAGCATCCGGCTTCGCAGTAGTTTTCCCGGAATAATCGGCATTTGGCCGACGACCCGGGAGCGTAAAAATAAACCATATATACAGAATGGACTATTGTTTTTCCATGTTATCTAACCTTATGGGAAAATAAGAAAATATGTGGCCCACCTTGTATGTATAAATACTATAAATAGATATGCGTCTGCGATTCCAGGTAATAAAATATAATTCACCCTTCGCACCGGTCGCCGTCGTAAAACTCGTACGTCGATATTATAATAATAATAATAATAATATTACTAGGTATTATTATTGTTACGGTAGCGAGGAAGACGAATGTCGTCGTTATGTACTCTGACAGACGAAACGCATCTTTTGTGTATGAACTAACAGAGTAGGTACATAATAATAATAGTATACATAGTGTTTCTTTTATCGAACAACACTCATTATTTCTAAATGTATCAACGGTTTTGAAAATATTTTTTTTACATAATTTTTAGTCAAAATAAAACAATATTTTTATTTTTACAATTTCTTAAGTTTTTAATTTGTTGAATGACATAATGCATTTTTAAAATCATATTCTAAAACTGAATATCATTTGGAATATTTTTATACATGAAAATATAAATTCGGGAGAGTAATTTATGATTTATGACTATTTAAATTTTAAATTAGCAGCGTAGAGTGGTATAAGATTATAAGAATACTACCCAAAATTATGGTATATTACTCTGTTTACCAAAACTTGCATTTTTATCTATTAAAATATTCCAAAAGATATTTTGCTTCAAAATATTATTTTAAAAATATATATTATCGTTCAAAAATGTAAAAAAATTATGACAAAATAATATAATTAAAAAAAATATATATATTTAATTTCGTCTGGAAATTATGTAAAAAAATATTTTCAAAAACGTTAATAGATTTTTGAGATAATGAGTGTTGTTTGATAAATGAATCAAACCGCATATAATTATATTCGATGGTACTCGTGCGATTCGATCGTGACAATGTGGTTATTGTGTTGTATATTGTGTATTTGTTCACGTGGTGAAAACGTGATGTATATTTATATGTATATGTATATTGTATATAGGTAAAATGAAAAAATCTGAATGAGAACACATTGTAAACGAAATAACGGAGTTGTGAATTATTTATCGAGTGTGTTTGTCAATGCACCGGGATAAGAGGGCCGCCCAAAAAATAAGAACTTCCGTTCTTATTACACTCCCGATTTAGTGAACACGAATCAACCTATCTCCATCAGCTGATTGTTGTGTGCTAACAATAGTAACAATGGCAATAATATATGACATGTAAACGAATTTCACCAGTGCCAAAGATCTAACACTATCTTCTTCCCCTTAAAAAAAAATTATGAAGGTATAAACGGTTTATTTATATATTTAAGGATGCTAAACTATAGTAGCTTACTCTTTCCCCTCTTAGAGACAATTTTAACCAACCCACATGTTAATTTAATTTATACTATACAAATTGCGAAGACCTATAATGGTCGATCGCGATTTATTTGATTATTCTACGCTTAGTACGCTTATGCAGAAACCAAATAAATGTCGATGATGACGACCGCAAAATGTAATATTGTAATATTATACAAGGTGAACATTTCATCACTCTTGCATATATTTTATCAGTTATTATATTATGATGTGTTTAGTAAATATTTTCTTTTTAAATTTTATTAGGTCATTGCATTACAACATTTCGTTTATATCAACGGCACAAGACACAATTATTTGAATTTCATCGTATTATAATTTCATTTAATAAGTAGGTAGACCAATAGTGTTGTGATAACTTAAATCTAGACAAACAATGTAGACACAGCAACATTTTGTGAGGTATATTTTTTCCAAGCTAATAATTTTCTAGCTGTAAAAAAAAAAAATAAATAATAATACATCGTGTTATTTGAGAGCATTTTGTACATGTATTATGCGAATTTTTTTTTTATTTCACGCATGATTGAAAAACGTCAGCTAGCCGGAATAAAGCATAGGGTGTTGGTAATGCATAATACAATGTACCCACAATAATATTATCTAAGTACTTTAATATTTTACATGCCAGCTTATGTCGCTGTGGATATTTACTCTTTTGTATGGCATCAAGTTTGACGCTTTCGCCCATGATGGAAGAGAATAAATCTAATACGTTTAGTTAAATAAAGTCTGTTCGTTAGTTTAAACAATGGCCAACAATTATTACTGTCAGCATACGGTTATAATATATTATTTGAATACGAAATTTAAACAGACTAATATAACTGTATATTACAAGTGAGACGAGTTATCTCAATTGTTACAATACATTTTATTTTAGATTTTTTTAAATGTATTCTTTCTCTAGTGTTTTAAAATTAATTTTACTGTCGTTTATTAATTTATCTGTTGATAGTAAATATAAAAAGCCTCGCGCAGCTTATTATAAAATAGTTGTATGAAGAAAAAAATATATTTACAAATGTATATTTATCTAATTAAAAAAAAAAATAATAATAATAAAGAAAATTTTGTTATTTATATCTGATATAATAGTTAAAATAATATTTTTCTGATATACCTACTACATTGGTGGAACGTAAATTTTATTTTAATCTATTAGTTATTTCAAAATTATATTGGTTATTGTTCAATCTAATTTGAGAAATAATTCATAAAAGCATAGCTTATTAACATTTTTCTGAGTCAAACCAATGACAATTTAATTTAATATTATTTTTAATTTTTATTTGAGTACCTATATTGCAATGTGATCCTAAATAATAAATAAGATGAACGATTATGACAAATTATTATTTAAATAAAATTTTGGATGTTTAATATCACGGGAACATTTGAATAAACCATAATGCCTTATAATAATATCAAAAGACTTACTATAGATCATCAATCACCGAGATAACATTAAATCGAAATGCCTATATATATTTTGTGTCTTATACATTTTCATGTTAACACGTTGTTAGACAAAAATATCTTATTATTTTTATCTCAAAAATATTTATCGTAGTATAAAATATACTATTTAATTTATAATTTTATTTATACTCGTATCTGTTTTTAATTATAATAGGAAATTATTATCAACATGTGTGTTATACATACAATATTAAATGTTGGAAATATAAAATTCTGATAAATTATAATTTTTTGATACAAGTCATTATTATTGTGTGTCTTTCCATTGCAGTGTTGTAGTGGTGTGTTAAAATATTTTATTAATTTGAAATCGAGTATAATTTATCACTAAACAATCGTTCAAAAAAATGTTTTCCAATATACCTCAATTTATAGTACCGTTTTTATACTTATAATGTACTTCAGAAATTCACGAAAATAATTGTTTGGTAGATGTAGATTTTAAAAATGTTAAGTATCAATAGTACGTTATTTATTTATCTAACGGGTGGAAACCCAATTGAAATATAATACAGTATTTTGTATTTACATCCGCAAATATACATAAATATAAACTTTATCATAGGATAAGAAAACAAATTTACAATTTGGTTTTAATAATATAATCAATTAAATTAGGAGAAGTCAGTACTGTTGTATTAGAATTATTAATTAATATTTTAAATAACATTTTAATTTTAATTTAAAAATGTTAAATTTTAGTATTGTAAATAATTTATTATTAATATAAAAACCATGTATAACGGGACAATGTATAGGCAATTTCGCACCATTAATGTCAAATATTCAATAAATTGCCTATACCTAATATCGCTTAATATTATTCTATTAATATGTTTATGTATAATTTAATAATAATTTTTCAAGATTTAGCTTTCGATAATACATTTTTTTTATACTTATAATTTTAATAAATGTTATGGTTGTACAGGCATTTAATATAAAACCAAAATAACTACTATTTTAAGTAAAACATTATGCAATAGTACAGAATCATATTATAATTAATTATGCACTTATACATTATTTTATTGTGTTATGGATTTATGAACAATAATCAATGTATGTTTTTTAGTTATTTTAACATTGTTAACATGTTACTACTTTTTTTTATCGTACTGTTTGTAAAAACATTTTTTCAGTTTCATATTTCCTTGGCTGTCATATTTTCGAAGTACCCACTACTTCAAAATTATTTATTGCCACGGGGCTTGATATAACACACACTTAGTCTTGAGATTTTCTTGTGTGAACTGACACATTATAAGTGGATTTCCACTATTTCTTGTTATACAACGCTGATAGGGTTCGCTTATAATAGTTCTCGGAATAGTGTGATAATTTCACAATTTCAGAATGTCTAGAGTTTCAATGTACCTATCTCGATGGTATAATTCACAAGCTTATGTAATAGTTTATCATTTTTTTTTTTTATAAAATACTGTTTTTTATAGTTTATAGATAAACATTGTACTACATAACACTACATGATGTAATAAAAATGAAAATATAATCTAAAATATAAAATAAAAATATAATATGAATTATATAATAATAATAATAATAATAATAATATATTTATATTCACTATAATATGATTTTTGAGTTTTCAATTCATTGAAATATAATTTATTATTCATAATCATCATAACATAAATTATTTTGTATGTTACTGAAATAATATAATGTATTTTAAAAATGTTACATTTAAAAATAATTGTTTCACGGAACTACTATTTATAGTTGGATGTGTAATAAATAAAACCAAATAAATGCATAATGAGTGTTGTGGTCGGTTCTAAATCGAATATAATGATTTTTTTTTTTACTTTAATATCCGGGACATCCATTATCATGCCGAACTCGTCGTACGATACGACTTCCGTGACAAATGATAGTGTCATTATGCATTACATGCGAACTCGACGCATCAGAGGTTGTACCTTTGTTATTTTTTTCCGATGGAATTCACTATTCGGATATCCTGTCTAGATGAAAAACGTTTGAACCTCTGCCAGAATACCGCGATATTTTATTTCAGACCAAATTCCATCCCTTTCAGGTGGTGCTTGTACGTGACTGCTGTTTAAGAGGCCCTACGATGAAATCAGACGATACTGTTTGGGTCTTTTATTGTGCATGGCGTTTGAAATAGTTTCACCGTTAAGGATTTTAATTACACGATTTAAAAATAAAAACAATAAAGTGTATACGAAAATGCTTTTTGAGGGGCGGAATAACTTCCGACAATTTATTACTTGATCTCTTTTTGGTACACACAAGAATTATTAATGTACAATTCCTACGTACACTGCAGAATTTAGGGAATCAACGTGATCTATTTGATTTTCTGTATACTAAACAATATGTATTATATTGTTGTGAGCTGTATAATTAATTAAATACTAAATACCATTGCATATAATATATATATAAATAATTGTGAATATTGGTTTTAACAAAATTATAAAATAAAAACATTGTATGTGCTATCAAACAAGGAAAAATCATATTTTATTGTTTAATACTAGAAACATTATTATTAATTATAATAAAATATTATGCACGATGAAAACGAGAAAAAGATTAGTACAATCTTATTTTTTAAATATCGTGTAACGTTATAAGTGAACGAAAAATATATTATTTATCCTGTTAAATAATTCAACATTAATTTTTAAATGTCCAACTAAAATGTTTTCCTTAGCCAAAGTTAAATTTATTCACTTTATGGATATACAATCAATATACTGTATGTACATAGTATATATATATATATATATATATCTACGGTATATCGTATTTTACTTTGTAATGTTTTTGTTTACATTTTTATATTTTATGCGCAGTTATTCGACTAGTTTCTTATTAAGATAGCTGTTAAGTGTATGATAGTGTACGTGTAAGAGTTTGTTCTTTTTATGTCTCCCCGGCGAATATCTACTGACTTAAACGGTATGTGTCCTAAATGCATTCTCCACACTAAACGTAATATGTGTCAGTAATTTACGGGAACGTTTTGTTTCCACGGGGAACACAAATTCGCGTTACTCTTGCAACAAAACGTGGCTTCGTCATCATTCTCCACTTACTCATCCTAAATAGATAAATAAGATATTTTTTATTCTTTTGAAAAAAAAAATATATCCATGTGCATCACATTCTGCGTTTAGAATACAGGAATACAATATTATAGTTCCTATACTTATCAAAAAAATATTTGAGATATTTGTATGTTATATTATGAACGCTTTTATATAAAAGCATAATCCAATGTTTTTTGTTCCAGAATTTTATAATAAACGTTACTAAAATTAAAATTATCAGATGATTTTATTTTTTTTAAATGTATATTAATAATAAAGTTATAAGAAAATATTTAAATTATATTTTCTTAGAAACAATCTTATAAGTGTATTAAATTGGATATTTCAGCGCTATTCTGAATTTTAATATTCAATTTTAACTTTCAAAATACTTCTTTGCGTAAATTAAAATAATTTAATATTATTTTGGATAAAAATTGCGTATTTAGTTCATTCAGCTTGCATTTTGAATAGTGAATGATATTATTATTCTCAGAACTTATTATATTATCCAAGTGCAATTAGGTGTGTTGGTATTTATTTTTGTATGAAAGTATGTATGTATTATTGATTTATATTATGTAATAGTTTGGTATTCTCTGACCTACAGTAAATTATTTTTTAAAATACAATTTCTAGATTAGTATGTAGTATTTTTTTAGTCATTATTTATGATAATATTTACAATTATTATTAATTACATTTTTTTTACAGTAAAAAAATAATAAAACAATGTAACTTAACCGTATACAATATACATGAATGGCATATTTCTTCAGTACAGAGTAAAGAAACCTTAAATAATACAAATTAATGTTATTTTATACTTGTTAAAAAGTATATAAATCTTTATTAACTAGATGATTTGTTAATAGGATATGATTATTATTCATATTATTATATCTTGCCAATTTTGATGATATCATTTTTAGGACCTACATTCAATATTCAAACATTGTAATATAATATTATCTCTGTGTGTTTAAATGTTTGCGTGTGTGAAATAAAGTTTTTGTTTTATATTGCTTACACAGTGTTTTAAATAAAATGTTTATTAAAATAAATAATTTCAAATGATACTTATTTGGGGTAGTTTAAATGGAAGAGGAAATAAGTAAACTAGCTTTTTATTATAAACATACTGATTTGAATATTACTATTTTTTAAGTTATTAGTTTAATAATTAGGTATTTATAATAATAGTTTGAGAACATGTAGAAAAAAAAACTAACAATAATAGTACTCATACTGGAATTCAATATTTTTATTAATTTTATAACATTATTTTTTGTTTTTTTTTTTTTAAATTTTATTCATAACTTTTTGAACTGAATAGCTTTAGTGTATAATATAATTACTTGAAAAGAAGTGGTTTGATGGTTTTCAAGTATGCCTAAGAAATCATAAGATTATCATAAATTTCAACATTAATTAATTCAGATGTATTGTGTATATTCTAAATAAAATAAGAAAAAATAGGTCCTTGTGAGAAATCTAAGTTTATTGGTTAAAAAGAAAAATTACGTTATCAACTTTGGTAGCAAATGGGTGATTATATTAAATTGTTATGCAGCTACTAAAACTTATCCATATGTGTAAACAATAATTAACTTTATTCAATACGATATAATATTATTTTATTAAAAATGAATTATTCTAAAGTTCTTACAACATTACTATATTCACCAAACAAATATTTCTATAATTGTATTATAACAGGGAATTGATATCGGAATGATTACTCGGTAGATTATATTTATTTTTATGAGAGGATATTATTCATAAATTGTAATTCACTCAAAGTTATTACGCAAAGTCCGTTAACGAGTTTCGGTCCACGCGTTATAATATAATATTTTTTACAGCAATCGATATTTATGACTGGTGTATTTCACGCGTTCAAAATATTATTACAGTGTTATTAAAAACTAGACTAATTTGATTTCCTGAATGTCACCATTCGACGCTGTAATATAACTTTTTATTCGTTCACCGTTGTACTTTTTTCATGACTACGCAGTCGATGAATATCGGATATTCGCAATAATAATATTCAGGAACGACATAATATTATACTTACATGTATATCAATGCGTATTATTTTATTTTTTGAGCCAATGACGTGGTGTGTCACGGGTGGTTTTTAAACTCGATTATTTTTATGAGTACTAAAATATTGTTGGGTATAATTACTGTTATTAAACGCTATACTGATAAAGTATAAATCTTGGTCATTTATGTGGAGTCTTAGATAATTTTTAGTCAACATTTCTAACCATGAACATAAACTTTTTCTTTTATAATAATGAAATACCGAAAACGTTATTGTAATGTTGATTTAGCAGAATAAAGGAGTTTAACACAAAACTTTATAAAATAATTTTGCATTTAAATGAATAAAAATGCTAATTATCTAATATAGACATTGTTTTCGTTGGTTCAGACGAATTGGTATTTGAATAATATAAAAATAGTTTTTACCCGTAAAAAAAATTTATATTTAATATTGTTGAAAAAAAAATTGTTTGTTTTAATTTGTAATGTAGGTTTTAAAATCTTATTTTGTATATCATTATTTAAATGGTTAGTTTTTTTTTTTTTTTAAATTGAATTGATTGAGCTTAAGATTTTGTACTCTATTCAATTTAATTAAAACTTTAATTTCTCAAGAAAAAAATATATAACGTTCAGTTTTATCGCCTATTTCGCTAAAATCGTATTAATATGAGTTTAATATACATAGATACTATATAGGTACACAAATAGAATTATTGTTTATTTGGTGACAAAAAACGTTTGCCAATTATAGCGTGGTATTCTATACCAAAACAATTACGATTTCGTCACGTATTAACGACTGACCGGGATATTTTATTGCTACTGCAAAAGCGGTGACGCGTGACTTTGGCAAATATCGCAAACTCAGTGAAATCTCGGACGGACGCTATTATAGACCGTCTCTCTCTATATAATATAATAACCTAATATCGTCAGGAATTATTTCTTTCAGACACACGTGAGCTGCAGGATAAGGCGAGTAGAGGCCGATACGAAAACCGTGTGAAAACTCTCATAAATGCCAATTGCAATGTCCTATAAAACTAGAATCGTAGTGTGATGGCGGGGTAAGGACACGTCCGGTAGTCTTTAAAGCAATTGTACTGCAAGCGGCGGATGTGAAACTACGGCAAAATGGCCGAGAGGCACTGACCGGAAGCGGGGAACTCCTTCCTATATATATATATATATATATATATACACACACACACACACACATATATATAGTATATATACATGATATCGATGAGGGAGCCTGGTGCACGTGTCCACGAACTAAAGTTATCTGGAGCACTGTAGGATAGGGGTTGATAGTGGTGGCGCGTGCGAGTATAATATCTTCTTTAAACGTAATTTATGCATTTCCCGGAGATGGTGACGATTGAATTTCCCGGGCTACAGTGCAATTAACCGTTTTAATGTATATATATATATATATATATATAATATATATTATTACCTAACCGGAAATAAACGACTAAGGGGACAATCGCTGTGCAAACTCCCCTCCTTTGTTTCCAAGCATCACACGCAACGAGCGATCTAAGTTGCCAACTACGTTGACATCATCCCCGTCGTCCCGATGGTTAGCTATAAGTTACTCTGTTATATTATAATATAATATGTGTATGCGTATATACAATAGATTGTGACCTACAAAATCTCTATTGATCTTCGGTAAATCGGTGCGCGCAAGTCGATAACAATTTGCTCAAGTGAGATTTTTTTCGAATTTTGCATAATTAAATTTTGTATTATATCAAAGTCGTTCAGATTTTGTTACTTTGTTCTTCAAACCTGGTCTATATTGAATTTCGAGTATAACAGACAGCCTCACGCTTCACGGACATTGGCAATTTTACATTTCAGGTCTTAAAATGATGAAAGATTTTATTTGTGTATGCAAACAACATAATATTTTAGAGCAGATTATTTGTCTTAATAATCAAAATAAACACCTTTTGAGAATTATTTCTTTTAGAAATTATACCTTCTATTTACGTTGAATGATCAAAAAATAATAAGAACATCGCAGTTGGTAATTGTATAAAAACTATTATAAACAGTGAGGTAGTAGGAATTTTATGCAGCACCAGATAAAATAAATGCATCAAGTGTTTTTTGTTGAAATTCTGAAATTTAGAAAGTAAAGACAATAATAAACTTGGAATTTCCACGAAATATTTATATTAACATTTCTAGACATAAGATAGTTGTAATAATATATATCGTGTTGGTATTTCTATGTAACAATATCCCACAGAGGTTGTTCTAATCATGGTTAAAAAAATTCAAAAGTTCACAATATTATGTTATTTTCTCCATTACCTATACATAGTTGATATTATATTATTGTTTTCAATAAACTCAATGAAATGTTTAACGTATTATTTACTATAATTTTATATTTTTTACTAATTCTAAGCTATTAAAACTATTATCGTATTTACACTATTCTACAGTACACTGTTAATGGCGTATAATTTGTATAATACTATTATAGTTTACAATAGACCAACCTATTGAACTGAATATAATAATAATAGTAGTACTATACAATATAATATGATATAAGATAGAATAAAATAAACTATCTTTAGAAATACACGAATGCTTATTCACTCGTTTCTTTTGCTCAGAATCGTTTTTTTCGGCTACAATAGTTTATCATTGAAATTCAAATTCCATTAAAGTGATGAGGTACATTCAAAACTATCTATTCTGCGGACTAGGGTTTTGAGTTTGTTTTTTAATTTTAAATTTTTAGTTGGGTCGACTTGAATTTAATTCGATATTTTATTTAATTTAAATATTTTTACCTATTTTTTATAGAATAAAAAAAATGGAAGTAATAATTTATCCATATTCGAAACGAAACACGTTTTATGCAATAACTGATAATATCTTGAAGATTTTTGTACAAATTGATGTGAATTTAATGCTGTAATAGACTGTAGTTAATGTAGCATAATACTAATATTTGCACGTTATAATATATACACAGATTTTCTTTCCACCTACTATTCATGAAAATAATTAGAATTTTTTTAAAAATTATTTTAAACTATTTTACATGCTTTTATATTTCACTATATAAATAATGCTTTGTGTAACTTTTATACATACTATTGAGCATTTCAACGTTTATTGGGTTTAAAAATGCTATTTCAGCGATTAGTGGTTTTAAAATAGTTGTAGTTATAGCGCGTCTAAATATGTCATAATGTAATATTTGCACGCGAGAACATTATGAATGGAAAAATAAATAACACTGTCGATTAAATGGAAAATGCTGATATTTTATTTTATATAACTTAAACGCCACGTACATTACTTCATAAGATTTAAATAAGTTACATTTATTTTATGAATGAGTCACGCTGAAAAGTTTAAAAATATATATCAATACTATTCATGAGGGTGAATGTGTCAAACGAAAATTAAAATATTACAAAGAAATACTTTACTTTAAAAATAAAAAAGTAAACTTATTTATATCAGAAATAAATGTAATTGATTTAATTGATTTTGTTAAAAAAAAATGTATAAATTATGTACAATTATATTATTTTTTTTTCTTTTTGAGTATTGAATATGACTTTTTATAACTGTTTCTCGAAAAAATGATCTAAAATTTATGAATTATTTGCTGACATGAGTTAAACTTTAATAATATACATAATATCATAAAAATATATGGTTTTTTAACTCGTCATTTTTTGTTGTTTATGCCAAATTCACAGTTTGTATAGAGCAGAATAATGTCCTAAGACTTATGGCTTAACTGAAACGTGATTGTAGTGTAGTGGTATAGTAAATAACTAGTCTGTTTCGGACAGAATACTATTCTGTGGGTTTATTTTCATTAACATTCTTTCTCGAAATGCATACCCTAATATAACGTTCAATAAAAGGTTATCTACAACTTCTAAAGCATCCCTTTCAAAACAATGGAATTGTTTGTAATGAACTTGAGTTCGAGGGTTTGATTGTTACCATTAAATACCTTTTATTAAATGTTTTTGAAAAAAAAAAAAAAACATTTGTTCCAATCGATGAGGAAAAGGAGTTAATATTACTACAACGTATTATTTCAAAAGTTGTTGTGTAGATCTTTCCGATAAACATTTTCAAACTATGCTTAAATATTTTCCACGAAGGATAAACTAGATATATCTTATATGTTTATTAGTTGAATACCTGTAATTAATTTCTGAGTGTATTTGTAATACTTTAAGCTTACATATTATAATTTTTTATTTACGTTTGCGTTTTAACAAAGTGATGAATGAAATGATTTAACAAAAATTATGAAGTGTGTTTTCATTTTTTTGTGACTAAATATACTTTACTAAAAGAAAAATTGTTCTGAATATTAACTTTGATTTTTTAACCAATCCAGTCACTATAATGCCATAATGAGCACTTATCTACGAAAAATTATCATCAATTTTTTCACTGTAAAGTTATTTTGCCATCGTTAATCAAAAAAAAAATCCTGATTTATTTAAATAGGTTTTACACGAGATCTTGTAGAGATTATATATTTTTGGCATAATAATATCCATTGCATATTATACTGATACATAAAAAAATACATATAGATGTGCACATATATGTTCTATATGTATACATTTATTATGAATACAAAACTGCTGTTAATTAAGCAATTTAAAAATATAAAATTTCTTAGTATAGTTATAAAAGTTTGAATTTATGTAATGTATAAAATATGAACGGTTTATAGTTGCTCATTATTATACTTTTACAAAATTTAATTATTATAACTACTTGACTTAGTGTATAAATATAGTATTACCATGTGTATATTATCAGGGTGTTAGCGCTACTGCTAACTATCTATTTGAGTAAAGGGTTGTATTTGATACTTTTCTTTTTATAAAATATCTGTTAGAATTGAAAATCTAAAAAGTCTCAATGTTTAAATTAAAAATATACTCCTAATTATTCTTACAAGAGCACAAAACTAGTTAATTTATGTCATTTTGTAGTAATTAATTTAATTATAAATAAATACAAATAATTATAGCCCCGGGTGTAAGAAATTATAATTAGATGTTAAAAAAGCAGAATTTAATTACTAAAAAAAATCTCTCCGTAGGATATCCGGAGCTTAAAGATGGAATCCTATAATTTATGAGAAAGTAAAAAGATGTTTTTGTGTTTAGAATAAAATAACAGTAAGACAGAGATTGGAATATTGATCAATCAAATAAATTAAAATAATAAAGATTTATATACCATGGTATGATTTTAAAATTTTATTGAATGACAATTTTAGATAAGTTTAATTAAATTGAATTAAATTTAGTTATAACCTGTTTAAAATATTTAATATATCTAAATATTATATTGTACACATAAACATTTAAACTTCTTGATTTTATTTTTTTTTTTTTGGACGTGGATAAATTTAACACTATATATGAAAATCGTATTTAGAATAGGATGAATATACTTAAAAGAATAAAATACAGGACTAAGATAATTTTCGAATCTGTCATATAAATTAAACTTTTAATTTAAGTCTAAATTCCTTTTCTTAAAAGTTTAATTTTAATTTAATTTAATTTGTTGGTACTTTATGAGTATATAATATATTCTAATATTATTAACACATTATATTTTATGTTAACGATTGTTAACAATACCAATGGAATTAAAACATAAAAATAAAATATTCCAAAGTCACATTTATTTTTATTAATTGAATTTCCGATTGAATCACGATTGTCGCTCGACAAGAACCTATATAATATTATAAAATTCGTAATTTCGTTTTTCATCAATATCGATTTTCGTAGTTATTATTTATACAGTAACATTATAATTTTTTCAATATTTGTTTTTTTTTTTTTTATTTTAATTGAATAATTTGTATAAATTTAATAAATAAAAGAAATAATATATAAAATAATTATTGTGCTAAAATGTTTTTTTAATGAAACTACCTCTACCTATGAAAGACCCAACGCAGATCCATGTACCTAATGTAAAATCAAAAAGGTACAACATATTTACTGTGAAATTGAATAATATCATCAAATATACTTTCTTTATTTAATTTTTTTTTTTAATTAGTTTCGATAAGTGCATCATTTAAATTATTTTAGTTTCAAATATCAATATTTTAGATTAGAAAGAGATCGTTTAAGTTATTCGATTTAAAATATATAATTAAATATATATATATATATATTTTCCTGTAGTCAGAACATTCCTTTGTATCAAAATATTAACATTTGCAAAATTAACTCAAATTTAGAATGTGTTAAATTTAAATGCAATATGTGTAGTACTTTATTTAAGCTAGGATTAAAATTTAATTATAATTTTTTTGATAACGTTTATGGTTAATTATAAAATGTTTATTATTTTAAATAAATTAAAAATGTCAACTCTGAAAAATAAATATTATTGTATGAATATCATAAGGAGTATTTTGTTTATCAATAAAATATATAATATTTGTTAAATAATAATGATAATATTAGTCCAAACTGAATTAATGAACGTTTACACTAGGTCAATTATTTTTAGAATATCGTTTTTTCTTTTTAAATATTTTTATATTTTCAATTTATTTTTTTAATTACAAATGTATCTCTATCTAAAAAGTTCAGCAAGATAATTAATGATTCCTACAACGATAAAAATCATTTTTGTCAAATAATAAAATATAAAAATGCTCTTTAAATTAATTAAAAATGATAATTTTGATTATATAATCCATTATGAAAATGAAAAATCAGCGATTCAAAATGTTACTGAAATGAATAGTACATTTCTTATACTTGGCGTAAGTTTTTTAATTGTTTATGCTTCTTGTTTTATAACCTCTAGTCCAAACGTAATGGCCACACTTTACAACTTAAGACGAGAGGTGTTGGTTTTCTTAGTATTTTAAAACAACAAAAAGTGTTTTGCATTTAACATGGCCGCTGTCGTTCTGAGTCGGGTGAATATTATACATAGTAACGCACTAACATATATTTCCTGACAGCGAACATCTTAGTCTATTGCATATCAAATTATTATTCATATACGTCAAAATGATATTACACGGGTAAATTGCATATGAAAAATAACGCCTTACAAAAGAGATTGATGATACTATATATACACTTGATTATATTCATAATAGGAATTTCTATTTTGCTCTCACTTGATTTTACTCCACGGCATGGTATACATATATAACCCATACAAGAACTGGATACGATCCAAATTGAAAATTAACATTTTAAAATTAATTAAAACATAATTACTTATTAATGTTTAGCAGCTCCGACTGTGAGTTTAAACTAATATATTCCTCAAATTGTATGATGTTGTGCTTACTCTGTTTATAGAGATAATAACAATATATACGTTATGGAATTGTATTGAGTATAACGACGTATTGCATTTAAATAAACCAACAACAGAGTAAACGCCATCACAATATGGACGAAAAAAAATGCTGTTTTAATTTATTGTTGTTCGAAAATCGTCAATAAAGAATCGGGAAATTTTCGAATTTTTAATGGTAACCGGTAATGCATTTATGGTATACCTATGCAATATAATATGTACACCGTATATAGCTACTATTCGTATAAACAAGAACGTATTGCCAATATATCTCCGTACTACGTCACACACAAAATGTTTTAACCGTCATACCGCATTATACGGCTGATAACTATATATTTAATAATATGGTATAATACGTTTATAATAGGTATTACGTGAATAGCGGCTATACACATTATTGTACAGTTGATTCGGCTGAGTATTACCGGAATTACAACAGCCGTCTGGATCGAATAAAGCAAAATTCTCGCTGAAAATAATAATAATATTATAGTTCTCGTACAAAACTCGTATTGCGTTACGAGAGAGCGGAGATTACATTGTGCTCCTCGGAAACGCATAATCTTATCTATGCGATTTTTCAATTTCATTTATGCGTTCGTCCATTTCGCACCGGCCAGGCCTATATTTTTATAGCTGCGTACGAACTACGTACGTTCAAGTCTACACTCGGCGTGCTACAACTATATAACGCGCATCGCGTTTACCGTACGTCGTCGTCGCTCTCGCAACACACGGTTTACAGCGAGAGAGATGTTTAATAAAATAATAGCGCACGATGATTTTATAATTGATACGTCTTTGTACCTATACCCCGGTAGTTATGGGAACACGAGAGGATTTGTCACGCGCGCGTGCGCACCCGAACCCGCGGGCTGCAAAACAATGGATTCATACACCGGGAAAACGGCAATGAGTTACTACGCGGCGAAATGTTAATTGAGGTAAGTGTCGAGGAAGAAAATAAAGGAAACGGCTATCGGACGCCCGAAAACCAGCACAGGACCGCCATCGCCAACGCCCCAAAACAATAGCTGACGCGGCGGCCGAACAAAATCGGAGTGCGCGGTCTATTCGCATATATAAATATATAATATTATTATATTATGTAATATACGCTCTTTGCGCGCACACAGCTTCCTATTATGTATTGTACTCGTATATAATATTCAGAACAAGGCGATTGTAATAGTCTGTCGCGCGTGGATACCGTCGGCTCCGGCGGCCAGGAAATAAAAGGCGCTTTTCAATATCAATTTAAACGTATTTTAATGGTGACCGGAAACGGGATTCTCGGTCGATGTCCGTTAGACGAGCGATATGCCGCGTCACAATTTTTATGATTTTCAACGGGACGGTAGTCGTCGATATTATGAAGCAACGAGGATTCTGCACGCGCAAAGTGCTATCGTGAAGTGTACCACTTATCGGCTTAGAAATATTTTCGGTTTATAAATCTCGCCGGAGTGAATGGAAACTCGGCAATCGTCCTCATTCCGCTTTTCGATAAAATGTCGGGGAAAAAACTGTGATCTCGGGTAACAGATAATACACTTGACATATTATCGGAAACAGAGCGCGAGATCTAAAATTTCGTGATTCGCGCACGATGTCCAGTTGCAGCAGAAAACCGACGCTTTCGAACAACGACCGCCTTGTGGGAAATGAGTGTGACAATATTATTATGTTTTTACACACCGCACTATATACATTGTTCTGTGATTATCGGCGTCGATTCCTCGTGTATGTCTTGATGATTGCCCGAAGAGAAGTGTATTTAAACGGTCGTGAACGCGAAGATAACGTTTCACGAAAATTCTTTATTATACGGGGCAGTATACAATCACATCCAGACGTGTACCTAATAGTCGCCGCTGCCGAAACACGAGACGATACACCAAATCGAAATATGAACACACACACACACACACACACACGTCCGCTAATGCGCGCATCTATTGTCGACACGTCACCGGAAATGGAGGATCGAAGCCGCAATGCGATAATATCATATAATATTATATTTTAATGTACCTATCACATTATGCACGCAGGAGACATGTTTATTTGATTTTTTTTTCTCGTTCTCGGATAAATTTATTGTACAATTATTATTGTATTATGACTTTATCTACAGCGCGTGTAGCATATATTTAACGTTCGGTTATATATTACGTCTGACGTATATTTTTATCTTTCGCGCATACCTACATGGGTAATATATTATAATATCGTCGATTACACTAACTTTATTTACATTCGTATATCATTATCAGTAATAGTAATGGTGTCGGCGATAAAAACGTACGTCGGTAAAATTCTGAACGATAGAAACTCAAAAAACTCCAAATAATCGGAATAAAATAACTCGCGAGTTGTATGGAAAACAAGTAGATATAAGTATAGAGTAGTTTTTCCTAATCATAAAGCGAACATAATCACGTCTTCACGACTAACACGTGTAACTATGTAAGGAATATTAAAATTTAAATAGATTTTATCGGATTCTTCCAATCAATATCATCCTATAAACACGTAAGCCAATAATTTCAAAGATTAATATAATGAATATTATTGCAAATGGCTACACGTATTGATAGGGGGGGGGGGCGGTACTTGATATAATATACATTTTGCGTGTCGACGACTATTCAACTATATCGTATAATATATTGTGCATAGTTATTGATTTAAATCAATATTAGAAATACTGATTATATAATATTTAATATGTTCCGCTCGAATCGTTGGTCAGCTATTATTTAAATTGATATTTAATTTGTGTGGACATCATTCAAATATTAGTCATTCAAAAAAAAAAAATGAATGGATGGCATTTATAATTTTAAAATATGTTATTAAATTCGTAAAATACACAAATAATGACATGTATTTTGGTATTATGTATATTATGTCATATACTTTATATAAATTATAAAAAAAATATAATTTTATTCATAAATTCAAAAATCAATTTATCTATTGAATTTATTTTGTAAATTACTTTTGTGATAAATATTTCTGTATCTAATATTTTAACAAAAAATTTGTATTTTTTTTTCATTTTACTTAGCAGATTAAACTGAAAAAAAAAGTAATCTGATTATAGTTTGATCGTTATTTTTACTTTTTTAAGATTTTTAAATTTAAACACAATATTTATAAATATGTATCTTATATTTAGAATATTTTATAAGTTGATAAATTTAATATTATGACAAGCGTATTCGTGTTTTCGTATGTTAACAGTTTTTTTTTTTAAAATCTTTTTATGATCTTTATAGCGACTTTATTATAGTTTTATTATTAATAACAAAAGGTATATTATGTAAATTGATACAATATGCTTTAAATATAACAATGTTAACTGCTTCGCGGAGTTCTATAAATCATTGTTTACTATCCTTAAAAAGTTTTTTGTTTTTATTACTTGTGTGTACCACAATATAAATCATGATTTAATTAAGAAGCTCATCAACGAACTGAATCATGTAGACCATATTAATTCTCAAGGAAACTATCTAACACACTAAATCTCTAAACACGAGTAAAACAAATAAAAAGAGTTTGTATGATAATAAAAAAAAAATAAAAACTTAATAAAATGATTTATGTTTAATGATACCTGAACAATGCATATTTGAATTTTAGATTTTTAATGTGATTGAAGTGTTACTGATATTATACTGGTTATATTGAGAGTTATTATTGCCATCATAATAAAGACAATAAAGACTGCACCTACATATAATAAAGGTTTTAAAAAATTTACGAATTTTACATTTAAAATATTATTTTCACAATAGCATGTAAATTCATCACCATTGTACACCGTGCATTGTAAATCGTAATTATTTATGAATTTCAATCTGATAAACGATTTAAAATTTAATAAATTATTTACACAATGTACGCTATAAAGTTTTTTTTAAATTTGTAATGTATTGAGTATAATTCAAAATATAAGCACTTAATTATAATCAACACATTAGTACAGATTGGTTCAAAATTAATAAACAATAAATAAAAACTTGCCAAAAACTGATAAAATGCACTTTTAGATTATACATGCTATATAGATGTTTAATAAAATCTGTGATTAAATATATTTTTACACTCTCTTTTTTTGTTAATTTTATTGAACATTATTTCAAATATTATTGATTGAAAATTATGTGAATTAAATACAACTGTTAATATTTGAAACTATACGTTCACAGTGTACGGCTTTCTCTAAAGTAAAAATATAAAATATAAAATTTAAATAAATTGTTATTATTTATAGTTGTATCTACTAAAAAATCAAAAATGTATAACTATATATTTTTTACAAATGTTAAATTATATAATACAATTTATTAATCTTTTTCGATTTACTTTTTTCATATGAAACGTATTGAAACATTGCACTTATATAATAGTACGATTTTGGACAATAATATTCATACATAGTATATTTACCAAACATTAAAATATGTTTTTTCTTTCAATAATTTATTATTTGACCTAATTATACATACTCATAGAATCAAATATGTTTGCAGTATCTACACCATATATATATTATATATTTTTTATATCTATTAAAAGTCATAATAATTTAACTCATGTAACCTAGACAGGTTTACTTAGTTGATTAACATATTTTTAGTTTTTAATGTTAATACACAAATAACATAATGTATATTAATTATAATACGAGTAAGATACTTTAAAATTAATAATTATGAAATACTATGCATAGTAAAAATCGCTATATTGACTATATTATAAAATATGATGTACGACTAAATGGTATTAAAACATGAATAACACGTTATTATTTTATGTTTTGTTTTCAGGAATTGGTCGTAATCACGCCAAATGAGCGAAACTGGCGCGGTATTCTTATCGCGCTTTTGGTCATTGTAGCTGTTTTGGGCTTGATAGTATTCTTTATTGTCCTACTGTCACCGCCATACAAAGGTCCTAGGAATCTCGGAAGCAAGTTTACGGTCGATCAAATTGCCGGGGACACATTCAAAGCTCCTTCTTTTAATGGCTCGTGGATATCAAGTGAGTTCATAATATTATATACAATTTACTACCTAATTATTTATCGTTATGTATTTGATTAAATTGTGATATATTTATATAAATTCATTACGAAAGTATTGATTAGAAATAATAACAAAAAATATTGTTGGATAATATTATGGCAATAATTTATAGTTAAAATTGCTTTCTATCTTTGTCAAGCAAATCGATCGGTTTAATTGCATATAATAATCTTAAGTTGTATATTATGAACAACTCCATAAATCATAATACTGACAAGTCTATTGTATATTAAATACACTTTAATGGTACTTCAATGCATAATACTAGGAAATATATCATCTTTGATAAGGAAACATACAATTATGTTGAAATCTCACCAAAAATAGAACACGATAAAGGAAAACCAATGATGAAACTCGCTGATAGTTCATTTAACTGCTATAAGTGGGATTTTTATTTTAATTTTAAATATATTCGCGTATCTACATTTACCTGTGTCTTTAAATCAATTTATCAATTGAATTTATTTTAAAAATAAAATTTCACCACCGCAAACATAGTTATATAAAAGTCACTGAAATATAAAATAAAACTTAAAAATTTAAAATATTATATGAAAACAATACTCCGGAAAATTTTAAATTTTTGAAGCAGAACTTAACAGTAAATATAACAATAATAAAAAAAGAAAATATCGTAATTGAAAAATCAGAAAATACCACGTTGTTAATACCTAAATTCAAACTCAAATAAAATCTTAACTCAAAATATTGTATTATTAATTATCTCCATTTATCCTTAAGTTTTATATAATATACATTTTATATATCATAATATATTATTAGCCAATATTATTTTTCTTTCTGCATAATGAAATACCTAATGCAGTTTACATGAGTTCAATATACTTTTATTGAGATAAGGTTTTATATAATATATCTTTTTATCTTTTTAATATTATCGGTTTAACAATAATTTTAATTTTTAAAAATATAAATATTTATAACTATATTTTAATGATCAAATATATTAAAAATATTTGTTTCATTTTTTTGTTTCATTTATTAGCTAGAGAACATTAATGATAAAAGTTCAATTTTGAAGAACTGTTAAGTTTTTTTTTTTTAATTTCTCTCTTGGATTGAGTCAATTACAAAGTATTTTTTTTTACCAGCTTCAGATCCTTATTGGATTTTAAAACCATCTGAAAACTTTAATCTAGAGTATTAAATGTGTCGTTTATTCGATCGAACCTCTTATTTTTTTTTTAATTAATGGATTTGTAAACGTAAACATTAAACCAGCCAATGTACTGCTTTTACATTTAACTAAACCAAATGATATGTGAGCTTTTTACTATATTATTTAATTTTACCGTACAACTATTATACCAGAATATCGCAGTTTCTTTATAGTGCAAGTAATATATTTTAATTTCTAAAACGCTATTAATTTAGACCTCTAAATTCTAATACATCCTATATAATACAATTCCTTAATCGACTAAGGGGACAAACATTATGGTGAGGGTTACTGTATTAATTCAATGGGTGCTTTTGTCAGCATAATAATATATTATTATATTTAATTGATTTGCATTTATTTATTTGTATAGTAATCTCAGAAATGATTCTATTGTGTTTGTAGTGTGCATTGAAAAAACAGAGAACGATTTTCATAAATATTTGTGTTTTGAAAAACTGTTAAGAGTGATAGGATTTCTTATACAACATTATTATTCAAATGCAATGCATTTATTATGGTCGTTAATATTTTTACAATTTAAACGATAAGTATGTTTTTAGTAATACATTTTCGTATCAAATCAAATTTATTTTTAGGCAACCCCAACTAAAAATAAATAATAAATCGTCATTTAATGGTTTGAAAAATGTTGGAATGTCATAATAATAATCATGACGCATTAAGTTTTTGAAAACGTATTTTACACATTAATAAGTGACATTGGATTTAAATACAAGAACGAATTAATATATTATATGTATTAATGAATACGATTTATAAATATTTATTTATTTTAAATGAATACTTATTCAACATTTATGACTAGGTATTGTATAATATTTTAATGATGATTGAAGTTACTAGATTTAAATTCAATTTTTGGATAAAATTTATAATTTTGTAACCCACAATATTTGTAAATTTCCAAAATTATTGTAACTGGTATGTATTCAATGTTAGGTTTTTTAAGATAACATATAAAACATAATATGTTATATATATATGAATTATATTATAATTAATGTAATTTTTAAGTTCTGCTGGTGAATTTCCGAAAAGTTATGAATTTTTTAGTATTTAATAATTATAAATCCATAAAATGAAATATGTAAATAAATAATTATCATAATATGATGAACTTATGCATTTAATTGAATATTTTTATAAATTCAATAAACACAAATAATGATTGTTAATATGTTATTAATAATAACTATAATATCCACTTGATTTTATACAATTATATAAACTGATTTTAAAATATAATATATACGTATGTTTTTGAAAGTGCAAAAGAAAGAATTCATTTTTATTTTTTCGACTTTTATTATTGAATTTTTTATTACTCTAATATAATAACAATAATAAAAAAAATAATGTTAATTCTAAAATATTACCATATCACTCGTTTAATTTAACTTTGACTTTATGAAAATATTCTGCCAGTGAAAAATGTATAATGGTGACGGTGCACAATTTATTCTTATAACGACTTATGTTCTATATTGTACTATAATATTATTATTCATATTTACTCATTTATATTTATTAGACATTCTTTTTGCATATTTTTAATACTAAGTTAAGTTAAACATTGCATGATAATATTTTATTGAATCGTTTACCGATACTTTACTGTACATCTAAACAAAGTGTTTAATTTAATTTAATTAAAAGCCGGCACCTAACCTAAGGGCCATTAGTTACAAAATAATAAGCTACATTGTCATTATAATATTATGCGTGGCATAAAAGCATAATAATATTAATATGATGCCGGCGTATTTAAATAATATCTGAATTAAATAGAAATTTTTCCTCGATGTTTTTTTACACTCGGCCGTTTTCATTAGAACGAATTATAATTTAATTATCGCTATACAAAATCGGCCGAAAACAATTGGCATTTTCATTCGGCCGGTTCGCAAATAAATACGTCGAACGGGTCAGTAATATATGGCTGTTATCAAAAATATATCCATTCATCAGCAGTTTAAAGCGTTGGGGTTGCGCAATTTTCCCTTATTATTAATTACGAGTTTCAGAACAAAAACAGAGAGACAGGTGACATTCTATAGTAGTAATCCACGACCGTCGATTCGGGCCCGGTAATTATATTGTAGTCGTTTTCGCTCTAGAGATGATTTCGTGATAATAATATATCGTTAGCCGTTCGCCAACTCACCGTGGATGACATCAGTTTCGCATAAAATCGTTTTGAACACCTGTAATGACCTGTGAATAACATGCATTTGGTGTATAATAGTCGATAGAGCTCTGTGGCTTTATACGATATTATGACACATCACAATTTTAACGGTCACCGAATAATAATACAAATAAAATATAATATGACATTATTGTTTTGCAATGTATCCTTTTTTTTTATAATTAAAATTATTTTAGTTTAGATAGCAAAAAAAAAAAAAAACAAGGTTATTTTTAATAAATAAATTTGATTTTGTACATAAGTATAATTAGGTAGTTTTTCTCTCCTCAAAATGTCATATTGATACAACCAATTCCAGAATAACTTTATGAAGTTCATATGTGAAATTGTGACATTAAAAACTGTTTAAGTAAACTTTTTTGGTTAATAACTTCACCCCATATATTCCGATCCCATCACATAGAAATAAATAAAATAAAATATGTACAATATATAAATATATAATACACTGATAAACACTTACATTTATCATTTTCTTTTATTAATTTATATTATAACGCGTACTATTGTATAAAGATTAAAAATTGATACATTTATTTAAATTTAATCTAATATGTAAGCATTGAAATATTATTTCCATCAACCACTTTACTTATCTATAACCACAAATACGGATTGTTAATCAGTCAACCTAATTAAATTCTAAACAATTATGCCATAATTTAATAGTTCACCTGAATTTTAAAATATTTATAAAATATTCGATTCATAGTTATACTTTATAATATTATAATTTTTAGATCAATACATTCAATATTAAACATAATACTATTATATTCGTATTCATTGAGATATTAAAAAAAAAAAATCTTTAAATTAAACGAATTACGAAAAATTGACCCAGACAGGTCCAAAATTCATATTTATTTCAAACAATCTATTTTATATTTTGTGATAATATTTAAATGGAATTGATGGTATATAATATGCTTAATTTTTTTTTTTAATTTTATAACGAAAAATGCTTCGTTTCAAAATGTAAGTAGGTGTTTGAAATATTTCCATTGGTATATTGTTTTAGAAACATGGACTGAAAACGAAGTAAAAATAGTAATTTTCCATTGAATAAAATTATCGTGCCATGAATTATAATTATTTTATTTTTTTACATATTCAATATTCACGAATTTAACTTCTAGGATATCTTAGATTATCTCAGAGCTAATGAACTTTCCCGAAAAATGTAACATTACAAATGAATTGCTGACAGTGCTACCGGATAGCCCAAATATCGTGCCGGAATCGTACAATAACCTTGCAAAAGTAACATACTGTTAAAATGTTCACCTTTTAATAAAAAAAAAAAAGTGAAATAATCATTAATTATCATCTACAAAAAATCTTCTTGACATTATCTATATAATATTATCATCAGCTAATGTTTTCCGAGAAAGAAAATTACTAAAAAAACTTAATTACCATCAAAAAAAAAAAAATAATAATAATAATTATTATTTAAAATTCTTTTTTTTTTTTTAAATCAGATAAAAAATATATAGAATAATGGATACGTGACATTTGGGGTATAGTTTATAAATATAAATTATAATAATTATATAAAAATCTTAATAAATTTATATTCTTTTTTCTATATTCATAAATAATATTTAATTTTATATTTAATTTAAAATAAATTAATACATATATATATATCCTTAATATCCACATATCGTGTAAAGTTATAACAATAATTAAATAATTAAATACTTAAATAGATCCATCAATTAGATATGATTATATTATTACTTAGTGTTACACTAAGTTTATCAAAATAAAAGGAAAACAACATTTTTTTTTACTGTACATACTTAAATTGATAGATAAATATTGAATAAGAATTCTTATAGATTTTCTAGATTAGTTTTGCAAGATGTCTTGATTGCTATTTGTATTAAAAACTATTGGCTAAAAAGTAAATATATATGAGGAATTAATAACAAAGTTTTGAAGAATAAAATGATTTATAACTTTAGTGAAAGCTAATAAGAAGTAACGATAATTGATTTTCCTTAGGTCTCGCCAACTTAAACCTCAAAATTAATCCAATGAAACTAAATCCTAATTGAAAATAGGCAATTCTTATAATTTAATGGATCTTTAAATAAAACTTTTATATTAAATTGAATAAAAGTATAATATATAAATAAAAGTAAAATTATTTTATTTTATAATGCAAAAAGTCTGCTTAATATTATAGTATACTGGCCTAAGTTTAATATAATATTATATTATAATATCATTAATTAAAATATGGCTGCTTTTAAGTATATGTTGTCAAATGATATTAGAAAATTAAATTATATAATAATATGATATATAGATAATTAATGACGAATACAATTGAACGAACCTTCTATTTTTATTTATTGATTAAAACTCACATTTGTCAGTATATGTTTATATATGTATTATCTTAGGTATTAATTGTGTTTGTTTTAAACTTGTATATAATTCCTAAAAGAAAACGGAGACAAACACTAGGTAGTATTTCATAAGCAATCAACCTTTAACTCGACCTTTTTTTTTCATATTTAAATATTACATGTACAAAAAATTAAAGAACGATTATTCAAAATTACTTCACCGTTTAACCTATAAAATAAAAATGTAGTAGTTATATACCATTTTTTTTTAACGGAAATAAATTAAAGATTTCTCTAATATACGTATAACATAAATAAGTTTACAAATATAATTTTTTTCAGGTAGTTTAATATAATTTAATTATAGATTACCTAATTTTATAACAAAATACTCTTATAAAATATTTCAAACAATTAAAATACAAATTAACCAAATAAACATTGAATAATATCTTAGGAGAAACTAAGTGCCAAATTCTTAATTATGCCCTTTCCTAATCTTCAGTTAATCTGAAAATCTGAATATAAATTATGTGTTTAATATGTATTGGCAATTCGATGCGTTTATTTACATTCGTTCACATGAAATATAGGTGATAAAACAATTATTTACGTTGATGACTAACGAGATAATGTATTTAGTATTTATTATATGATCAAAATGTTAAATTAATTAACAGTTTTGGAGATACGTATTTTAATAATAATGTGTTATTGTACCTATAATAATATTATATAGCGTTTATAATGAAAATGTGTATTTAGTTACTATTTTCATAAAATATTCCTTTACCTAATTAAAATATAGTCATAACATTTAGTAATAAAATATAATAATAATAATAATAATGTAATCAATAGTATTAGCCTGTAAATATATTTGTAGTTTGTACATTAAGAGATAGCCAAACTTTTATGTGATGTCTCCGTCTTACAGACATACAATATATCAAATTTACGTTTAGCATAATATAGTTTATATTTTTATCTTCAATATTACAATTATATAACCTATCATCAAATTTTAATGTAAAACTATTACCTAGAGTCTAGACCATGTGAAAGGATTTAATTGATATTATCATCTTAAAGTGAATTATATAGCTATGTAAAATATTAAAATTTTAAAATGCTCATAAGTAACTCATTTTAAAATTATAATATTAATAAAAGACTACGAGATGACCTTATTTTTATCTTTAATTTCGATTATAGGTAAATTTACTCCAATATTAAAGTTAAAAACATAAATTGATTGTCATGAAAAAAAATTTTCTGTGTTGTATATTATATTTCAGACTGAGACAGCGCATGCGATATAAAATGACATCTTCATGGTTTAATTTAGTTAGAATGCAAGTACTATATGGCAGGCATAAAGTTATTAGCAATTATTTATTTTTTGTTTAAATTTTTATTTATTTTTAAAATTCGAAAAAATTAAACCATATTATTCATATAAATTAAAAAAAAATTAATTATTTATTATATTTTAATAGTATGTACCTATGTTTAAAAATTAAAGACTTTAATTAATATTAAAAATTAATTTTACGATAATTAAAATTAGTTAGTTTTTGTTGTATAGCAGTCACGTAATGCTTGCATTTATATTCAAAAAATAAATACATTTTCAAATTATTTAAATGAAAAATAATAAAATACCTAAGCTACTATTTTTTCAATCGTATTCAAAATGAATATGTTTTGTTTAAATTTATATCTAAAACTTAATTAAAATCTACGTGTTTGTAATTCCTATAATTATATTAAAAAAACTCTTATTTGAATTAGTTCTTGGTAAATATATTAAAAAAAAAATATATATTAATGAAATTGCATTACTAATTAATAATTGCTAGGTATAGTTTATAGCTGAAATTGTAAACTAAATACATTTCAGATTTGATGAAAAATTCTTTAAATATTAATTAGTCCGTTTATTTCATATTATTTTAATGACTAAAAGCTATTTTAATAAGTTTCAATAGCTTTAATGAAAAACAGTAAATTACAAATTAAAATATTGTAGTATCTTCACGTTTAGAATACATTAAATATTGTTACTAGAAACGTGATTTTAGTTGATCTATATATATATATCTATATATATATATATTTGGAAACAATGATAAACTTTAACTGAGCTTCATTATAAAACTCAATAATAATTTAAACATGCTGTAATTTATTATTGAAGAAGAAAATGGGTAATTTTTATATACGTGTATTGTGAACAGTAAAATAATATAACAATTACTTATTTTTTATAAGAATAAATAATTGAAATATATAGAATATTTCAAACCAAGTATTTTATTATATATTTATATATATTCGTATATGGTTAAAAATAAATATTATCATTGTCAATTAAATAAATTATCATTTAACGGCTGAATACATGTTTATGTTGACTGGATATAAATTGATAAATTGTATAGAGCGTATATGAAAATAATAAATTATATATTATGTGATACAAAAGTGCATTGAATTGTTTATGCAATTATTGAAAACAATTTACTCACATACAAAATTGAAAATTAAATTTTTTAATATATTTACAATGTGTAGCTAATTATAGTTGTCACGTATTAAAGAAAATAGATTTAATTCATTTAAAAACAAAAACAGGATATCAACATTTTGCAATTCTCTAAGCCTGTAGTGTTTGTTACTTGCGGACATGAGTTCATTGAGATCACTTAGATATACTGTTTATATGTTCAAATTCTGATTTTATTCTCTTGAAATCCTCATAACAATGATTCGAACGTTTTACACAGAATTATTATAGTGATAGTGTAGTTTATAAAAATAAATATCACGTATTTGTAATTCTTTTATTTATTTATTTATTTTTTTTTGTACGGTGAACAACGGCCGCAGGCCATTACACAAAAGTAGTTGGTGAACAGGACGGTGCGGAAGTGTCCTCGAGATATATTTTTATCATGTCGATATGATATTGTAAGGATGTGAGTGGATTGCAACTGGCCGTCATGTCATAATAATACAGTGGTGGTTGATATCCTGAGAAACGTACCAGTTTTTTTTTCGGCTTGTCTTTTACAGAGCAATAATATGATATTTGGCACGACGACTTGTTGCGTCGCCGAAAACAATTATTTAAGCATAATGTGATATTATCCGGGAAGGCGTCTTGTGCGACGGAGTGCCGGAAACACGTGCACTTTCTCGCACGTACCTGCGCGTGTGTGTGTGAGAGTGGACAATTTATGACGTGATCGATCGTCCAAAAGTCCACCGGCTGTTACTACGGCGGTGTTTGTCGGGCGCATTGGAATGGTATAAACACGAAGCGACTGGTCAGAAATATTACGATTTATGTACGTGTGTGTATGCGTGTAGTATGTGTGTGTGTGTGTGTGTGTGTTTCGTATTGGCTTTACGGTATAGCACACACGACGGCGTCACGTTATACGTACATATATAGGGCACTACGGCCGATATATACACTCCGAATAGATCATTTGTTATTATTTCATATGTGCGTCCTCACCGAAGTTGGTGTTATAAACTTTCTCGCACATACACCGTCCGCAGGCTTCGATTTTTAGGTATGTGTGTGTGTGTGTGTGTGTGTGTACCGTGTCCCTCGCTCGCTACACGCACTAAATTTGCCACCGCTTCACCCGGATTAACTGTATTTATAGGCACGCAACGCAGTCCATTTTGATAGTCGCTGACGTGGACATCGATCGTATGATAATAATGTAATACTATGGTATAATAATAATATACGATTATTGACGTTAGTCAGCGTTGTACAAAAATAAATACGAGTTTATAAAAAATATTATGCATTTGAAAATGATATACATATTTTCTTTAAATTTTCAATTGTCATTCGTTGTATTTGTCAAAAATTAACCTTTTTTTTGTCGTACGTATGGTATATTCGTTTTTGTTGTTCGTCAATTTATTTATTTCCGTTCAAATGAAAAAAACGTTTTTTTTTTTTTTTTAAATTTAATCGTATACTTTTAAAAACTTTCTCGTGTGTTACGATTATACAAATATATAACATTCTTGTTATTGTATGATAATGATTATTATGATAGAATAAATCATATAATATACGACTGATATGACTGTAAACAATTTATAGCATATAAAAAATAGACTGCGGAAAATAATTACCCAATGGACGTCACAAAAGAAGAATAATTAAAGTTATGTTTCTACAGTTTCGATATAACAACAATTACAATTTAACTTTAAAAAAAAGTTGATAAAATCAATCATATTAATCCACGATGAAAAGTTCAAACTTATCCGGGGTTAATTTTGTTATTATATATTTTGTATTAACTAAAAATTATTATGATTTGACTTTATTGACCTATTTAATGTTTAAAAAAAAATCGATAATGTATATTTGTTAATATTTATGAATTTCAAATTATAAAATATGTAATTTTAAAAAGCCTTAAATTCATGTTAATCATAGAATTTAGTTGTCGTACAACATTGACAACCACGCTGCGTCCAACAGTGTGAAACAAAGTAATTATAATATTTATAATTTTATGTATATGGTAATTTCACAATTAATTTATTTGAAAGACGCTATTGCATTATAATAATACTGCTATAAGCTATCAGATCTAATAATAATAAAATAGGTTACATTGATTTTAGATAAAGTTAGAATTATTTAATATCGAACATTTTAAAGTTGATCATTATTTATAATATTTTTTTTGGGGAAATTGAACAAGCTTTAAGTATATTATGTTTTATGATATTATACCAATCTATAAAGGAATTATTTTGGGAAACTTTTCTTTTTAGTATCGAATGTACTAGGTTTTTTGTTTTAACAAATTATTTGATAAAAATGTGTTTCTGAAACATGTGAAACATTACTTGAGTTTATTAAAACGTAAATAAGCAAAAATGTCTCATGCATCTTTATCGATTTTAATGTGTTAATAGAAAAAATGGTCATTAAATTAAATTTTTCAGAATTAAAAAAATAGATATTTGCAACTATGTTGAAAAATGTTCTGTATAATATAAATTGTGAAAATGCACTTAGGTATATATAAATAATATAACATTTATTAGTATGTTTTTTTTTATATCTTAAGAACTATATAAAAAAAAATAATAATTTTAAAGCTACTATAGTGTCTTTCTTTTATTCTTATTAATAAAAACATAACATTGTTTTTTTAAGTAAGTTGTGAATCCATGATTGTATAATTGTACGTTTTGATGATTTTGTAATTTATGCGATCGTCTATGATAACAATACATTTTTTTGTTTGATTTCAATGATAATTGGTTAAAATAAAAACAACACAATTCAACAAATATTTATAAAAAAAGATTGTTTTAAAAAGGTCGATCAAATTATAAAACAGTTAATAGCTTCATCGTTTGGTTTAACATTTACACATAAAATCGTTATTATTCATATTACACTCTACATATTTTTTACAAATCATATTATATTCTATCTTTTATAAGACTTGAAATATAAAACTGTAATATATTATATCCTCTGACCCAGAAATACCAATTGTATTCAGTGCAAAATCTGTGCTTACAATATTAACACTGTTTTTGTTTTTGTTATTTTATTATTTATAATATCAAATATGATAATATATCTGTCAATACTTTTTGAGTAGTTTCTATATTATGAGTATGAGGTACTTTCAAATGTGATATATAATTAATATTAACATTACCAAGACTGCTACTGTATGTTATGACTTTATGAGGTATATGTTAGAGTTAATATTCATCGTTCATTATTTTAATATGATACCTGTAAACTGTTAAGTAATGACGTGAGTTCAAAAGTTTTAAAATTCATTAAACATTTATCTACCCAATAGGGTTTGTTTTCAAGTTCAAACTATAAGATAAATATGATATCCAAGAAAAATATTTCTCTGATCATGTATATAAATAATTCACACTTAAGCACTTTTCCTCCCACTGTAATTTTTTTTTTATTTCGAATATTTCTAGTGTAATAACAATATCTTTTAATTTTTTATTGAATAATAATACAACGTTAATGAAAGTATTGTATGTACCAATATATTTTCAATCAAAATAACATCAAACAGTTAAAACAATTAAATTTAATTGCATTTCATGTGTTATGTATTTATGCAAATATAATATCGACATATACGTATATTTATATTTGCATAAAAATCATTTATAGAGGTAGAAATTAATATATTTATATAAAAATAAATATTTAGTAATTTTCAAAACATTATCCATAGTTCTTGACCAAAAATATATAATTTTCGTACTAAAAGGTATAATATAGTTATGACAAAATAAATAACAGATAGTTGATGGAATATTTTAAATCGTTTTTTCTAATCAAATAATATTATAATATTTTGTTTTTTAATAATAACGTCAACGGAATATAATTGTATTGTTATTTTTAACTTTAGACAATAAATTAAGTAAAATAAAAAAACTATTTTTGGAAAAAAAAAAAGAACAGTAATAAAATTACCCAATGCATTTGATGACACCACATTTTACATAAAAAGTAAAAATATATAAATAATATTTTTTATAAACCGACATCTTCTATAGGAAAACATTGTATATTTTTGAGGGAAATAATAATAAAACAAAGCTATTTTCAAAAAATAAAACATTACCACGATTACACTATAATAATATTTTCGAAAAGTGTATTTTACTCATTTGTATTTATGTCGATATTTCTCCGGCAACATTTAAACTTGAAAGTTAGATCTTGTTTCGCACTTAAACTTTATACTAGACTACTATTTCTAAACTCATATTTCGTTTGTGGATATTGTGATAAATTATAATTACGTGTACTTTTGTCACCGTTTATTAGTTTATAATATGTAATAATCAAATTATTTAAGTTGTTATTGTAATACATTGGAATCTAATTTTTATTTTAGAAAACATATTTCTATTTTATTCTTAACAACAATATAAAATGTATTTTATTTTGTTCAAAAAAAGATAAATTCGATAAAATTTATGTATTATGTCTGTTAATTGTTCATTAAACAAGTTTAACAATACGATCCTCGTAAATTGAGGGTTATTACAGTCATGTTTTTTTTTTTCATAGATTAGTAGTTAAAATAGAATACAGTTTTGTAAATTGATATTAATAAATTGTTGTTTCCGAATTTTTTTTAATTTTATGTAACTTGAAAAGGTCCACAAATTATATTTTTGTCTATAAATTAACGCTGTTTTGGAATATTGTGTTAAATTATAAAATAACCAATACAAATATATATTTTAAAATATTTTGTCTTACTTACTCTGATGTCTGAACAGAATCAAATAATTGCATTTATTTAATTTATTTGTATGATATTATGTGTATTCGTATTTGAAAAAAAAAACTACATGTAAAATACTATTATGGAAAATTAATGTATTGTTTATGTATATAAATGTACGTTATCAATTTTTTAATATCATATTAAATGTTTTTTTTTTCATACTATATTAATACATTACTTCTTTAAGAAAATTAACCAAAATTAAATTCTTATCATAGTAGGTATATTTTTCAGTTTGGTATTATTATTATCATTTCCATTCGTAAATCAAATTGGTATATAAGTAATTCGTACTTTTACATTGTATACATTGTTGTTGTGCTAATTTCTTTCTTTATTTTTATTTTGTAAGATAAAATATTAAATTTGTAAATATACCTGAATTATATCATAATTTATTAGTTGTGTTTTTATCAGTGCTATCACGCCATTCAAAAGCTTCAATATTACGATATTATGTTTATTGTATGCTTTTATGTTGAGCAATTAATCATGAATGGTAGACGGAAATCGTTATTTATTGGCTTGCTTTTTATTCTTGGAAATCAGTTTTTATATATCTAAGTTTTTTTGGTTTTTATTTTATCCATGTAAAAAAATTCACAAAGTTACATAGTTGGAACTAAACCGTTATTATTTTTTACTCATTATATAAGTTATTTCATGTTTTGAGAAGACATAAAATTCAATCAGTTTTGCATTGATTTGTTTTTAATTTTCAAAGAATTTTTTCAAACATCAGTAAAATAGTATTAAAATAAGTCATACTATAAAGATTATAAATATTTATTTAACATTTATCTTATAGGAATTAAATATAGACATTTTATTTTCTAATACTTAATTATAATTATTACAAACATTTTTTTATGATTTAAACTTCAAACATTTTTTGTGCATTCACAATAAATATTATTTGATTACCCAAATATTGTTTCTTATTTATATTATATCCTCATATTATAATGTTTATAAATAACTTGTTTACTTTTTTATAATATTTTATAAACATAGTATGATTTATATTTAATTTAAATAACTATTAAATGTATTATAAATCAAAATATAGTTTTTGTATATTTTATTCTTTTAGTATACCATTGTAAATCATCGTTATAATAATACATGTTGTAAACTTCTCAGGTCGATATTTTTTTGAACTGATAATATTAAGGATTTAGTGAGATATAACTATTTCCAACAACAGGGCATTTTTGGTATTTTTTTTCAACATTCTAACATATTTAAATCTAATAATAATATATTATGTAATATTCATATATTGTGTATAATTACATATTATAAAAAAAAGAAACATTTTCATAGTAGTAGCGATAAAAATAAACAAACTATTTATATTTAAAAGCTCTATCTTTACATTAACATCTTAATGGAAGAACAATTTAAATTTCAATAATGCTGGACAGAATATAGTATTAACGTGTGTCAGACGCCTCTGACGCCTCTTATTCACTCTTTTAAAAATAAGGTGATGTTTTATTTTTTTGAACTAAAAAAAATAAATGATAAATGATCGCATTCACAATACAATATTTATTAACGATGCACTTTCCAAGATTTCGTCAATATTGTTTACTGATCGTTGGTATTTTTATCTTTACGCTTGAGGAAAAGTTTATAAATCTAAAAATGATACCTTCATAGAACCATCCCGAAGTGATACACATACATAGATTGAAATGAATAAAAATATATTTGCAGTACTTACTTTTTGATTTTCAATTTAAATATGAATAAATCATTTTATATTTTGTTACACCCTTTTTATAACTTATTACAATGATAATGCAACAATAATGTATGTCATTGGTGTTATATTGTAATTTAATTAATATCGACTATAAAAGTTATTTGTTTATATAATTATACTTGACATTTTATTTTCAACCAACGTGTTAAGTGCGTTGTACTTTAATTTTAAATAATTAGCTTCAAAATATTTATACTGACGTTTAACCTATGTCAGTTAGTTTGTAGTAGTAGACAAAAAATTCCATTACTATAATTAAGTTGAATACTATGTGTGATGCTAAAATTATTCGGTAGACCTATACATGAACTCAAAAATGAATTTGTTATAAGTACAACCGTGTATGTATTGTTGAATTTGTTTTGTAAAAAGTAATTAAATACATCATGCATGAGTAAAAGCGTAGGTTATATACAATTTTCATTTATTCAAAATCACTCACTCAAATTAAAGTTATTTTTTATTTATAGTTTACTAGTTATTATAAATTTTCACCTTAAAATAATATTTGGATACTATGCAGAGGAAACTGGTACAATGATTTGGATAAAAAAAAAAATTGTTGTACTAATATATTTATACACTTTAACATTATTTATCGATGAAGACGAATTCGAATTTAGTTAGAATATTGAAAAAGTGTAATTTATTATTTATAAATATTAAAGTAAAATAGTAGAATAAGTAGTAAGTATATAGTGAATATTTTTAAGTAATTAAAGCTTAAACAATGATAGTGTGAATATGTATTGAATATAATTGAATTAACCTTGCAGCGTCACATACAATTATGAAATAATGTATTATGGTGTTATAATAATAATATAATTATGATTATAAATAAGGCGTTATACTGATAATTTGACGCATGGAATTTATTACGATACTGAAAAAATTACAATAACCCTCACAAACATAATGTATGTAATGATAATTTATTACGGTAAAATAGGAATAATTATGGTTTAATTATTTCAAGAAAGCTCTTTATTTTCTCTTAAAAAACTTATTTTTTTAAAAAAAATATGCTTATTAGAATTTCACATTGAATGTAGAATGTATTATTATGTTGTTGATTCATTTTATGCAAATTATATTCTAAATAGCAAATAGATTATAATATCACAAGTCACGAGTCACGACAGTCGATGAAAGGTTCAAGTTTAGAACTTTTTTTGTTCTTTAATGTGATTTTCTTATTTTTTTTTTATTAATGTATTGATTATATTTAATTATGTACGTGACAATACGTTTTATCAAGATTAACTATGTGAGTTTTTATTGGTTTTAATAAATTTGTGTAGTATTTTATTATTTGTATAAGTAGTAGATACTTACTACTTAGAACAAAAAGTAATATAATCGTGCTAATGATTTTATATATTATAATATTTTTTTTTATCGTGAATTTTGGTGAAAATTTAATCGTCCCTGATCCATAGTGACTATTATTTATAGGTATTTTACTTATTTTCATTAATAAATACTTAAAAGATACTTACGAGCTCTTAAAAATTAATTTTAAATCTTTAATAATCGATACACATTCGATAGAAAGTATTAATTTGTATGTTATTTAAGAAGCTGCTTGGGAATCGAATTTGAAAATCTATTAATAATGCAGAACCTCGTTTGTACCCTTATTATAGATAGGACGTAGATACAATACAGTGCAGAACACAATAAGCTGGTTTTGGCATCGAACTACTATCATAATTATGTGATTATAAAAATCCTTTTTTTTCGACATCAACGCCTCGTTAAGTCAAAACTTTGTGCGTCAAACGTCAGCGGTATCGATGAAACTGAAAATTAATTTTGCGCTCCATCGAACTACGATGATCGGGTTCGATGTTGAAAAAATATCTGTTATTATTCACCGTACATATTTGTATTATATAAGTACATAATAAACCGTTATAACTCCATTATTATATTAATAATATGTTTACAACACTGATTTCTGATACTAGCATAGAAATGTCGAGTTAACATTGTTATAGCGATATTATAGTCGTTATTGTCTAAATTTATTATTATCGACAAAATGACATTACTTGATAGATCGTAAATATTATAATTTCAAATTTATATTTTTAAATATTTATCCTAGGTATTAACAGTCAATGTTTAATAATATAATTTAAAAGTTTTTATTAAGCAGACCATTATACTATATTAATGCCAAAATTAAATGACAAGCCCACACCCGCCCATCAATGCAATCGTGTCATAAATATTTTATAGCATAATCAATACAGTTTGACATATTTCTCTTAGTGGTACTATATATTTAAAATGCTAAAATGTATGGATTTCTTTTGGATACACATTGAAAGTAACAACCTTTAGGTCTAAATTATTAAA